>NC_056733.1:170179274-170456774 GCF_019279795.1 Protopterus annectens
GAGCATGTCTGTCTAATCTATCATTCCCCTCTTCCAATGGCGGAATCAGTGTTGAGGGCTTTAGGTTCAATGGCGGCGGCCATAACGCTTCTCCTGTGTGCCCGGTTACATATGAGAATTCTACAGTCGACACTAGCTGTACAGTGGTCCTTGTTGGAACTTCCATTGTCGTTTCCAATACAACTCAGTCGAGTCTGTTGGTCATCCCTCATATAGTGGATGCGCTCTCCGGACATTTTGGAGGGATGACCCTTGGCTCCAGCCCCTGCCCAAGCCACAGTGCCCATGACACCTCCCAACTCGGGTGGGGGCAATGTTCGGGCAGGACAGTCCAAGGCCTGTGGTCCCCTGTAGAGACCAGCTTGCACATAAATGTTCTAGAGATGAGGGCGGTCCTTTTAGCATTGCAGGCCCTTCATGCCTTTCTTCCTCTGGGAATCACTGCAATTCAGTCAGACAACATGTCAGTGGTCTGGTATGTCAACAAACAGGGAGGGACCAGGTCTTACCCCCTTTTTTGCAAGGCCATGAGAGTCTGGGAATGGGCGATCTCCACCGGTCACTTTCTTATCGCACCGCACATTCTGGGACGGTCCAACATTCTAGTGGACAGGTTAAGTCGGACTGTTCTGATGCCTTACGATTGGTCTCTGAATCTTTCAGTAGTGGAGCAGATCTTCCTTGAGTGGGGTCAGCCTTGCTGTGATCTCTTCGCGTCTCCTTCCAACGCGAAATGCAGTGAGTTTTTCGCTCTGAACCCCCTGCCGGGGGAGTCCCCCAGAGACGCTCTAGTCCATGCTTAACCTTCTGGTCTTCTGCATGGTTACCCTCCAGTACCTTTTATTCTGGGGTTTCTACAGAAAGCTGGTCGAATGGGGAGCAAAGTGATCCTCATTGCCCCGTTTTGGCCTCGCCAGGTATGGTTTCCCTTCCTTTGGTCTCACCTCCTGGCTCCGCCCTGGATCTTGGATCCCATTCAGGATCTGATTTGACACGCATCGGGGTTCCTCATCTGAACCTGGACAGTTTGAAGCTCACAGCTTGGCTGCTCCAGTTCCCATGATTGCTAGGACTCCTGGATTATCCTCCTCAGTTAGGTCTGTTTTGGTGGCTGCTCATAAGTCTTCTACCAGGAAGGTTTATCGCAGTAAATGGAAACGTTTTTCTTTTTGGGCCTCTCATAGGAGTTTAGACCCCTTCACTGCTCCTATTTCTGCCTTTCTTGATTTTCTAGCTGATATTTTTCAACACGGGGCTAGTTCTTCTACTGTCAAGGTTCAATTGGCTGCTATTTCTCATTTTCGTATGGGTGAGAATTCTGCCTCTCTAGCCTCCTCCAGGCTGTGTAAAGCCTTTATCAAAGGGACTTTTCTGTTATGCCCCCCTGGGACCTTACTATGGTTCTTCAAGCTCTAGTCACTCCGCCTTTTGAACCCGCTGCAACCACAGATCTAAAATTCTTATCTTGGAAAATAGCATTTTTGGTGGCTGTTACCTCTGCAAAAAGGGTTTCAGAACTGCAGGCCTTGTCCGTCAAAGTGCCTTATATGATTTTCCACAAAGACAGGGTTTCCCTTTGGACCAACCCATCCTTTCTTCCCAAGGTGGCATCACCAGTTAACATCAATCAAACCATCAATTTATCAGCTTTCTTTCCTAATTTTGCTAACAAGATGGAATACAAACTCCACTTGCTGGATGTTAATAGACCGTTACGATTCTTTTTACACAGGACAAAAAATAAATCCAATCAATTGTTTGTATCCTTCTACAAACATTTTTTGGGTAAACCTGTCTCCAAGATCACTGTTGCTAGGTGGATTTCTTCATGCATCCTTCAGGTCTATAAGGGCAGAGGCATGTCTCCCCCGGGTCAGGTGAAAGCTCATTCCACTAGGTCCATGGCTACGTCTGCGGCCTTTTGGTCTAGAGTCTCTTTGGATGATACTTGTTCTGCAGCTGTTTGGCCATCATCTCATACATTTATTTCTCATTACAAATTGGATTTGACTTCCAGGAGGAGAACATCCTTTGGTTCTGCGGTGCTCCGGAATATCCTTCCATGAGGGCCACCCAGGAGTTTAGTAGCTGGGGACTCTGTCCCACAAGTTGAAGACCAAATGAAGTAAACTACTTCAGATAAAGAAGTTATGTACTCACCATAACGTTCCATCTGAGTAGTTCTACTTCGTCTTCAACCATCCCTCCCTCCTTCCCCGGACCTTGGCATATGAACAGCGTATGGGCTGCAGTTACAGGTCACAAGTATTTTTTCAGGTTGGGTTATCAGTATAAGAATCAGCAAACTTGATCTGGGGGTTGGAAGGTAGTGGAGGTGTATTATGGGTAAGGGGAGGAGCTTGGAGCTCGGAGCAGATGCTAGTAAGTTTTGCCGGCTCGGATCCAGTAACCTACAGGTTGAAAACAAATGAAGTAGAACTACTCAGATGAAACGTTATGATGAGTACACAACTTCTTTTTTTGTTGAATTTAACCCTAGACTATATGAGAGAAACACTGAAAGATGTGAAGCTAATTGTACATTTTGTATATTTATACAGCAAGGGTGATAGTTTTTATTGCCCTTATTTGAAGAAAATCATTAAGACCAATGGAGGGGGTGACTGTAACACTGCAAAAGTAATTTACAGGGCACAGTGCAATGAATGTGATGCATTTTATGTGGGCAAGACTGTAAATAAACTTAAGCGTAAGATTTCATGTCATCTGGCAGAAATCTGCTCTGGATGTAAAAAAAAAAAAACCACTAGCCAAACACTTTGCTGTGCGTAAAAGGCACACAGGTTTTTGGTTCCAGATACTTGATTGCATAGGCATGGATGATCTTGAAGGAGATACCCTGAATATGCTGGAAAAATGTGAATTCATGTGACAGTTAAAACTGAACTCTTTCAGGAAGCCTGGAATAAACTACTACTGTTCACTTAAAAGTGTACTGGAGCTTAGAATATTGCCACATTGTTTGCATGACTAATTTTATTTTATTTTATTTTTCCAGTTGGTTTTAAATACCATAGTAAATAATTTTTAATATAAGTGTATAGGTTTTTTCTATCATCACATTTTTCTTGTTTTTTCTTCTTTTTTTTTTTACATTTTATGTGAAATGATGTATAATAATACTAGCTAATTGTATAATGATATTTTTTTGAGATAGTTTTTTAGGGTTCTTGTACACAGACCCTCAAGAAGTCTGAAAGGACGAAAGTGATCTTTGTTAACAATAGGTTATGTACTAGAATATGGTTTGTACATTGGATTTTTTGTATGCAAAATGTATATGTATATATTTATATGTATTTCTAGATTGCCAAATGGTGTAAAGTTTAAATGTTTCCAACCACGTAGTATATTGTGTTGGATAAAACCACAGACTTAATCTGGTTAATAAGAGGTACCACATCATCATTAATTTTATTTAAAGTACATAAGGGTTACATTATTATGACAGCTACTAAGTAGGGCAGGACCAGCTCAAATGTCACAGTGATGGGAGAAGGGATGTGAATTTGTTAAAATGTATACAAGTAAACTGTGTTTTACAGTGGAATAAACCACTCCCATACCTGATAAATATATATATATATATATATATATATATATATATATATATATATATATATATATATATATATATAGTTAGAAAGTTTTTTGGAAAGCTTGTCTCTGTGCTTAAAAAAGGATTTTCAACTGGAAACAGACTGTCTACCCTGCTTGGAATACTTCTGAATACTTAGTAAGTCTGTATAATATTTCAAAATATATTTTTTATTATTTTTTTTTTACTTAGGATGAGTTTGTTTGCTACTTCTACTACCATTATCTGACCTTATTAATATACAGTATATATATATATCAATTGAAAATCTTTGACACAAAAGATTTCTTACACTGTTTTGTTTTTGGACCCACTGTACTTGTTTAGTGGGTTGTTTGAGACATTGGGGATACCACAGAGATTACTTATGTTTTGAGGGAGATTCTAAAGTACAAAGTCTGTGGAGAATCAGCTGATCAGTAGGTAATGTCATTAGAATGTTCCTGGTTGCTATGTGATTATTTGAATTAACGATTGACAGGAAAAAGAACAAACAGCTGACTGTTATTTTCAAAAATAAGACAGTTGAGACTGTTAACCTGGACTATAAAAGAGACTTGATGATGTCAGTTGAAGGGCAGTTAGTTAAGAGTTCCAGTTAGTTACAGTGTTGTACAGTAGATACCCGAAAAAAAGGACTCACCAAAACCTGTAAGCTTACCTTTGCCCTGCTATGTTTTAGATTAGATCAGGGACAGTATTCTCTAGTTAGATTAGGAAAGTTTAGTTAGTTAGATAGTTTTCTAAGATGACGGACCTCTATCCTACAGTTAAATTTTATATTTCTGGTGCTTGAATTCTGGTGTTTATTGAAAATTATTGATTTAAATTCTTGTAATCATTTTACTTGTTATTAAATGATTTTCATTACTTACATTGTGGCTGGACAATCAATGTATTCTGTAGAAGGGATTATAAAATGTTTATAACTGTTAGATACTTCCCATGTCACCTAGAATGCCTGGCTGCTTCTAGTCATAGCTATCATTTGCTTTGATATTTAATTTTTAATAATTGATCACTCTTGAAGGGCATGTAGACCTGTCTGACTCTAGTGGCAGTGTTTACCACTTGTATTGGGGGGGGGGGCACAAAGCTGGAAATCTGTGTTAGGTTTCCCATAAGTGTTTGAGTATGTGAGATTTAAATTCATTTTGAGTGTGAGTGAGTCAGAGGTGTCTCACATTGGAACACATTGCTGTGAAGTGCATAATAAGGGATTACATTTGGGGTGGACAGAGGTATATAGTCCATTCCCAGGAAATAGAACATGTTCCTGTTGTGCTGTTAAGGGAAATTGTGGAATAAGTGGGGGACGTCACATATTGATGGCAGTCCGTTGGGAAGTTAACCAGATGTCACATTATTGGTGGCAGCCCGGTGGAATATTAACCGGACATCATATTATTTGTTGGCAGCTTAGTGGGATTTTTAATTGGATTTCAGTAACCTATGTGTAATTGTCATTGAGGTGTGCACTCTTGGCAGCCACAAGGTAATGTAAACATTCAGAATTTCAATCCACCACAGTTTAAATTTTTTTTTTAAGTTAGAGTCAGGGATAGCAAGCAAAAATGTCAGCAGAAGATTTTAGCACGCTGACAAAGATCCAGTTGGGTAAGGAGTGTGAAGCCAGTGGATTTGTGCATGTCAACCTGACCAAGGAAGCAGTGATTTCAGCCTTGGTTGTAGTCGCAGCTCAAACCAGCCATCAGAGGATATCCAGTTTGGTGTTGGTGATGTGCAGCCTGCCAAGATGGGACAGTCCACATTTTCTTCAGAGGACCTGAGAATCTGTCTGGAGTTAAATAGATTGGAACTGGAGGCCAAGGAGGGAATGCAACATCTGGATGGCTGAGGAACGAATGTGACATCTTGAACTGGAATCAGCAGAGAGACTGAGGCGTTTAGAAGCTCAGGACAATGAGAGATAGCACCAGCATGAAATGGAGCTTCAAACCCTTCAAGAGGGTCAAGGAGGTAATGTAAGTAATGGGAAGGGAATAACCAGACCGCAGAAGCTGCAAAGGTCTGCAAATTTTTTCCTCAGTACAGGGGTAAGGATGAGAGTTTTATTCATATTTTTGAGAGGGTATGTAGACAATGTGATGTTGACCATGAGCTCTGGATTCTGCTCTTGACTGTCTTACTCCATGATAAAGCTGTTCAGGCTGTAGCAAAGCTAAATGACGTAGATTGTTTGAATTATGACAATACGAAATGTTGCTTGCTTGACTGTTTCACACTTACACCTGAGACATATATAAAAATGTTTCATGAACATAGACGCAAGGCAGATGAAAGTGTATGTGATTATATTGCTGACTTAAGTACTTACTTTCACAGATGGGTGAGTGTGTGTCAGGTTGCCACTTTTGAGGGACTGGCAGACCTTTTGTTGAGGGAACAAGCCCTCAGTACTTTGCTTGATGACATGAGAGTCTGGTTAGCAGATTGTGACTGTAACTCTGCAGAGGAGTTAAGGAGAAAAGGGGATCTCTGCTTAGCAAGCAGAGCACCATTGCATAAGAAAAGGATACCCAGATCTGCACATGGGCATAAGGGTACCCATGGGAGGCAGTCTAAACCACTCCAACAGTGTACACTAGTAACAGAGGAAACTACTAATCCAAGTGCATGGTTAGGCATTAGATGTTTCAAATGTAACCATAGGGGACACATTGCCTTCAAATGTCCATCAAGGTAAGGTGAGAAACAGAAGGTGAGGGAGCCAATAACTGTAGATGACAAACTGCCAGTTTAGAAACAACTGGGGTGCCAAATTATCACCCAAATGTATATCCTACTTTAGTAGATGGTAAACAGGTAACTGCTAAGAGGGACACCGCTTCTGATATAACCATTGTGAGGCCTGCAGTGGTTAGAGAAGAAATACTTGCTTGGACAGTCCATTCCAGTCAGAGCATTGGGAGGGACCAGGGTTCATCTTGACTGGGAGGGTGGAAACGGGAGCAAGCAAGTAGGTGTGTTTGAAGATATTCCTGCAGATGTCCTGATAGGGAAAGACTTTGATGATGCAGTACCTTCTGTACATGCTGTGACATGCAGTCAGGCTTGAAGAAAGGCATGTAGGCCCAGTAGTCTGGGAGAGACCCAGAAAGATCTCATTCCTGAAGCTGTGACTAGTGTGGTGGCTGTTTCAGAGAAGGTGCTATTTGATAGCAGTAAGTCTGAATGTGAGCCACAGCTGCTGGTGGGTACTGATGTTTCCTTGGACAAGGTGACTGCGAGGACAGAGGTGAGTGGCGGTACCCAGAGTGACAGTGAGGTACAGTTGTTGAAACTCAGTAGGCTTCCTGCGGAAGGAGAGCTGGTTAAGGTCATGATGGTAGAGTTGAGACCAGTTCAGCTTATAGATTGTAAGTTACAAAGCTTGAGGGGAAATGGCTAAGGATGCACCTGAGGCTCAAGGAATAGGGGAGTCTGTATACTCAAACAAAGGCTTGTTGTATAGGGAGTGGACTCCTGGAGGTGGGCTAGAAGTTGAAGTAATATTGCATTTGGCTGTGCCTAGAACTTACTGTCTGTCACTTTTAGCCATAGCACATGACATTCCTTTCTAAGGTCATATGGGCATAAGACGTACTAAGAGACAGATTATGCAAAATTTCTATTGGCCTGGGGTTACGAGGGATGTGGTAGGATATTGTAGGACTTGTGAATAGTGCCAAAAAGTTGATAAAGCAGGGGGACAAAGCTAAGGTTCCATTAATGCCTTTGCCTCTTATCGAGGAGACATTTCAGGGAGTGGTCCTGGATATTGTGAGACCCCTGAGTAATCCAAGTTCTACAGGAAATAAATACATCTTGGTGGTAGTAGACTATGCTACCAGATATCCTGAGGTGGTGGGTCTGTCATCTATTGAGGCAGCCAAGGTGGCAAAGTCTGTGGTACAAATCTTCAGCAGAGTAGACTTTCCACAGGAAGTATTGCCTGACCGATGTGCCAACTTCATGTCGGACCTGCTGACTTGTCTGGGGAAGCGTTGTGGGATGAAACATCTAAAGAACACTTCCTACTATCTCCAGACTAATGGTCTTGTGGAGAGGTTAAACTCTACATTGAAGACTATGCTATGGGCATTTGCAAACCAACATGTTAGGGAGGTCTTAGATAGATTAAGTAGGGCAGGATTAACCATTAAACCCATTAAGTGTCAAGTGGGAATGGCAGATGTCAATTACTTAGGACACAGGTGAGAAGTGGCAAAATTAGGCCAGAACCTGTCAAGGTGGAAGCTGTTCAAGCATAACCAGTTCCTGTTGCTAAGAAACAATTGAGAGCATTTCTAGAGACAGCGGGGTACTATAAGAAATTTGTGCTCAATTACTGTACCATAGCTGCACCCCTTACTGGAAGAATAAACCAGACAAAGTAGTGTGGACCACAGACTGTGAACAGGCATTCCAAAAACATAGAGATTTTGGGAAGACCACCTGTGTTAGCCATCCCAGATTATAATAAATAATTTATTGTACAGGTAGATGCTTCAAATTATGGGGTGATGGCTGTACTTGGCCAAATTTTCCTTATAAGGAGAAAAACACCCAGTGGTATATCTGAGCCGTAGACTGCTGTGTTATGCAGCTGTAGAGAAAGAGTGATGTTCTTTGTGTTTCACTGTTGCAGTCATCACACTTGGGTTATCTGCCTGCAGGTAGCCCTCAGTCAACCTGAATACCAGAGTCTTAGGATTTCTGCATCGGATGCTGTCGCCTCTTCCATGACGTCAGGTTATCAGGGTTATAAAACAGGCAGCCGACGCCATTACATCAGTCTTTCTTGCAGAGAAGGCGCCTGAAGCAGAAGCAGTTCACAAGTGCCGATCGGCCACTACCTGAAATTTTCATTTTTCGAGTTTCAAACATGAAGTCTTCTAAAGCTAATACCCCATTGGGGATCCTTTTTTCTTGCTCTAACTGATGTCAGAAAAAGTTAACAATTGTCTTGCCTGTGGAAAGCAAATTCCTCACAGAGATTTTCATTCTTACTGCATCACCTGTTTAGGCCCAGACCACGACGTCCCTCACTATCGGTTTTGTGCCTTGTTTAACACCCGAACCATTCACTGGCGGGTTATCTTTGCTGCTAAATTCTTTTGCTGTCATTATCCGTATTCCGAAATGGCTTCGCTAAGCCATCCGATTACCGATCTTCCAAAAAAATGTAAAGATAAAGACAGAGACAGACTGCATAGGTCCAAAACTGCCAACGATGCTTCCATTAAGCTAGTCGCCAGTCAGCCGGTACTCAGTGAGGCGCCTTTGCAGCCTCTGTGCCAGCTTCTACCGATTCGCAGGCCTCTGCTGAGACTCATTCGGAGTCCATTGTGCCGCTAAATGCTTCTTCAACTATGGAACCTGCGGATGTCTCTACCTTGGATGGGTCCGGAGCCGCTGTGCAGGCACCGGCTTCAAAGGGTGTATTCCTACCTACCGATGTTCGAATTAAACCAACAACTTTGTTTTTAGCTAAAACTACAGAGTTTCTCAGGCCCAGAGTACGCACTATGCCTAGAAAACTGATGACCAAAGTGCATGCTCAAGCTCCCATGCCACAAAAACAAATGCTTAGAATGGCTGAAGACCTTATAATCCTAGTTAGGGGAAGCCAGCCTTCCCCTGCTAAGAGACAAAGAATTGAGTTTCATTCTGATTCTACAGACCAGGAGTCCGATGACTCTGATCCTTCTAATTAGCAGGACATGCCCTTATCAACCGATGAGGATTCGGATGCAGAGGAATCCATTCCCTCTGCCTCCCCTCCAGAGGATTTTTCTTTTGGTGAAACCTTGCATACTTTAAGAGAGCATTTCCACTGGGAATGCCAGGACTATCCTCAGTCCAAAAAGAGACTCAAGAGAATTTTTAGAGTTGCCTGAGCACAGGTCTCTAGCTATACCCCCTTTCCTGGCTGTTGTAGATGATGTCTTCATGGAATCCATTCTTACTCCAGACACTTTACCCCTGGCCCCTAGAAAACCTGACAGGTACTACAGAGTACCTGATGCTCACAAACTTCTCTTTAAGAATCTTACTGCGGATCCAGAGACCATTTCCCAGGGACCTAAAGGGAAAAAGGCTACTACAGCCAAAAACCCTACCCCTCCAGACAGGGATTCCAGAGCTTTAGACAGATGGGGTAAGAAGTTATATACCTCTGCAACTCTTGCTATCAAGGCATTGAATTGCCAGTTTCACATGTTGAAGTACCAGCAACATATTATGGAACTTATTAAACAAAAAAATGGTGTTACTCCCAGATTGTGCAGAAAATCAAGATTTACAAGAGTTAATGCATTCTGCAAACCAAGTTAGTAAGCATACTTTGCAGTGTGGCTTTGATGCCCTAGAAGCATCTTACAGGGCTGCAGTCACGGGGGTCTGTACTGAGAAGGCATGCTTGGCTGAAGGAACAAACATTGCCAGATCATGTCAAATCAAAATTACTAGATGCTTATTTAAATAAGGACTGTTTGTTTGGCACCAAACAGAAGTTCTTAAAAAGATGTAAGAAAAAGCTAAATCTATGCAAACTGTTAAAGAATTCTTACAAGTGCAGCCACCTAGATTCAGTAGACATTGGCCTTCCAAAAATTGGTCCTTTCATGCCCCTTCCAGGCCTTCTCACAACAAACCCAGGGGAAACAGGCCACCCAGACTACAGTCTCAGGATATGCAGAGATCTAAACAATGGAGTGCTCCCACCTCAAAAACAGGGCGTGGTAAACCGCCACTTATGGAAAGAGTTCACAATGACTTTTCAATTATTCTTCACAGCCCTGCCCAGTTACTTGTGCCCCTAGGTGGAAAACTTGCCCTTCATGCAAAAAACTGGATGTTCATTACTCAGGACTGATGGGTCCTAAACATTGTATCCCAGGGGTACAGATTCTAATTCCATTCACTGCCAACCCCAAGCGGGTTTCCAGACCTTCCTCCTAACCAGTGGGCAGAGGTTCAAAAGCAAGTACTTTCCCTGCTCAATGTCAGAACTATTCAGCCTGTTCCAGTAGAACAAAGGGGGCAGGGTTTCTACTCCAGACTTTTCCTGGTGCCCAGAAAAGAGGGCTCTTGGCGCCCAGTCCTGGATCTATCAATTCTCAACACCTTTCTGGTGGTCCCAAAATTCAAAATGCTGACCCTGCAACAGCTTCTCCCTATGCTAGCCAAGGATGCCTGGTTAGTCACCCTAGACTTAAAAGAAGCTTATCTGCACATCCCATAAGGGAGTCTTGCAGGAAATTTCTACGCTTCAGGGCAGGCTCTATGCATTATCAGTTCTCTGCACTTCCCTTTGGCTTATCTACTGCGCCCAGCGTATTCACAAAGTGCCTGGCTCCAGCCATTACATACTGCAGGCAGAGAAATGTCCACAATTTCCCATACTTGGACGACTGCCTAATTCAGGCGGACAGTCAGGAACTGCTACTTCAGCACCTGGCATTTGTAAAAAGCCTCCTCACTTCATTGGGGTACACCATTAATGAAAAGAAATCACAACTGGTGCCCAGTCAAAAAATTGTATTCCTGGGAGCAAGCTTGAACACAGCTTCCCAGATGGAATTTCTCACTCCAGAAAAACAGGTCTCTGACCAACTACTTCAAACAAATGGCCACCGAAACCCAGCTATATGCAAGGAAAATACTGCATGCCCTAGGGTTCATGGCCTCATGTATTCTGCTAATTCCATATGCAAGACTGCATATGAGGAAACTTCAATGGTACTTAAAAAGTCTTTGGTCCCAACATTCTCAGGACCTGGAAACAGTCATTCCCATCATACCTTGTGTAAGGGCAGAGTTCCTTTGGTGGGCAGAAGCATGCAACCACAACAAGAGGCTGCCTTTCACTCAACCCCTTACCGCCCAAACCATGACAACAGATGCATCAGACTGTGCATGTGGGGCTCACATGGCAGGCAAAGGCATTCAGGGCAAGTGGAGCCCAGGCCAAATTCTCCTGCACATCAATCAAAAAGAGATGCTAGCTTTACAGAATGCACTGAGAGCCTTCAAATACCTAAACCTTCCAGGACAGCTGCTGATAAAAACAGGCAACACCACAGTTATGTGGCACATAAACAAGTAGGGGGGAACCCATAGTTACCCACTCTGCAGGTTAGCCATGGCCCTGTGGAACACCACCTTGAGCAACCAAGTGCATCTACAAGCTCAGTTCCTGCCAGGCAATCAAAATTCACTGGCAGATGACTTAAGCAGAAATCTCCTATACCCACATGAGTGGAAATTGGAGACCAACACCTTCAACCTTCTAATCCAAAGGTGGGGGACACCAGAGGTGGACCTCTTTTTCTCCCCCGAAAACCACCAGTTGAGCAAATTTTGCACCAGGAACCCTCACAGCAGGGCCTGGAAGGTGGATGTCCTATTCTTCCAGTGGGAAAACCTCTCAATTTATGCCTTTCTCCCTCTGCCCCTCCTCTCTAAAGTACTACTCAAGATCAAACAGGACAGGCCAAGGGCAATTCTCATTGCCCCAGACTGGCCACGCCAGCACTGATACCCACTCTTACGCAGTCTGACAACAGTGCCACCCTGGCACCTTCATCAGACCCCTACCCTGCTGTCTTAGCAGGAGGGACAGATTTTGCATCCACAGTTATAAACCCTAAACCTTGCAGCCTGGCTTATCCCCTGAATACACCACCAGCAACCCTCAACAAACAGTTGCTGGACATCATTCTTGAAACCAGAAGGCCTAGCACTAGGAAATCCTATTCTGAAAAGTGGAAAAGATATTGTTCTTGGAATCAGTCTCAAAGAAAGGACACAGCACTGCTCCCCGTACCTCAAATCCTGGATTACGTAGCAGAGTTATTCCACAGAGGCCTATCTTTCTCCTCCATTAAGATTCATGCCTCTGCCATCTCAGCTCATTATAATACCGAGACACCTTTATTTTCTCACCCTCTCATCAAACAGTTCCTGAGAGGGGCTAACAACTTAAGGCCACCTAGGAGAGCACCCACCCCTGCCTGGGACCTTAACTTAATACTGGAAAAGTTCATGCTTCCCCCTTTTGAACCTGCTGCTTCAGCAGAGTTAAAATTCCGCTCTTGGAAAACAGCTTTGCTTTTAGCCATAACATCAGCAGGAAGAGTGTCTGAGTTACAGGCACTAATGGCTGTGGAACCCTTCATTATTTTCCATGCTGACAGGGTTTCCTTCAGGACTAACCCACTTTATGCCTAAGGTGGTGTCTAGTGTGGCTCTAAACCAATCTATCCATTTGCCAACTTTCTTACCTAATCCTCAAAATAAAGGGGAAAGGATCCTACACTCCTTGGATGTGCACAGACATCTCAAGTTCTACCCTGACAGGACTAAACCTTTCAGAAAATCTGACCAGCTGCTAGTCAGCTTTGCTTCAGGGATAGAGGGCAAGACCATTTCAAAGCAAACCATTTCCAAATGGGTAGCACACTGCATCCATTTCTGCTACAAGCACCATGGAAAACCTACCCCACAGGGGATCAGACCACATTCCACTACGGCTATTTCCACCTCTACAGCATTTCTCAGGGGAGTCCCTACCAGGGACATTCTGGAAACTGCAACCTGGAGTTCTGTACACACCTTCACCAAGCATTACCATTTACCTATTTTTTCCTAAATCCAGAGCTGGATTTGCTACAGCAGTCTAACAAAGCCTGCTAACTGGCCCTAACACTTCTTGACGGCCTCCACCCTTTCTCAGCTTTGGGAATTAGCCCAAGTGTGATGACTGCAACAGTGAAACACGAAGAACATAGTACAGTTGTTTGCACTTACCATAAATGTAGATGTTTGAGTGTATTCACTGTTGCAGTCCTGGTTTCCCTTCCTCCAGCTACCTGTTTTTCTCTGTCTTTTCTACCTCTCCTCTCTATGACCATTTTTAATGGCAGTGGTATTTACTTTTACTGGTGGTGTTCCCACCATATACTAGTTTCCTGTTTGGGGGGCTCCTGATATTTGGGGCAAAAAAAACTGATGTAATGGTGTCGGCTGCCTGTTTTATACCCCTGACGACCTGACATCATGGAAGATGCGACAGCATCCAACGCAGAAATCCTAAGACTCTCGTATTCGGGACAACTGAGGGCTACCTGCAGGCAGATAACCCAAGTGTGATGACTGCAGCAGTGAGTACACTTGAACATCTGCATTTATGGCAAGTGTACACAGCTTTACTTTTGGCCATAGTGTGGGCATTGCAAAACTACAGTCCTATCTCTATGGGAGAAAATTCACTGTACTCATCATAACCCTTTAACATGACTTAATAGGGTCAGTAAGCAAAGTCCCAAGTTACTGAGGTGGAGTCTAGGATTGCAAGCATATGATATGACCGTACAACATCGCAGTGGGGTTAATAATGACAAAACGGATGGATTGTCCAGGAGAGGAGTGGGTTAATATTCCCAGGTAGACCCATGTTTCTCAAGTGTCTGTTTTTAAGAGTCACTTAAAATCGTGCTTCAGTCATGGGGGGTGCGATGTGAAGAAAATGAAAACACAGACATCTGTGTTAGTATGTCTAGCAGGAGATTTCTAAATATTCTCAGATTAACTTGTATTGTATGCCAGCATATCAATTCTGAAAATGTAAATAAGTTTTTAAAATGTTTAGCATTTCACTGTTTATACAAAATGTTTAAAGAATCTGTCAGTGTATTGATACATTTCTAATTCACATGTTTGTGAGGAAGATTCTAAAGTACAAATTTTCTGTGGAGAATCAGCTGATCAGTAGGTGATGTCATTAGAATGTTCCTGGTTGCTATGTGATTATTTGAACAGATGATTGAAAGGAAAAATAACTTTTTTCAAACAGCTGACTATTATTCTTAAAATAAGACGGTTGAGACTATTAAATTGGACTATAAAAGAGGTTGCTGAAGTCAGTTGAAGGGCAGTTAGTTAAAGACTTACAGTCACAGTGCTGTAGAGTGGATACCCAAAAAAGGACTCATCAAAAACTGTAAGCTTGCCTTTGCCTTGCTGTTAGGTTTCAGATTAGATCAGGGACAGTTTTCTCTAGTTAGATTAGGAAAGTTTAGTTATTTAAATAAAGTTTTTCTAAGATGATGGGCTTCTATCATACAGATTAATTTTATATTTCTGGTGATTGAATTCTGTTGTTTATGGAAAATTGATTTACATTCTTGTAATTATTATACTTATTATTAAATGCTTTTCATTATTGTGGTTGGACAGTCAGTGTATCCCTTAAAAATTAGAGAGTGTTTGTACCTGTTTGATATTCCCCTGGTTACCTTGAATGCCTGCCGGCTTCTGGTCATGGCTGTCATTTATTCTGATATTTAATTTTCTAATAATTTAACACTCTTTGAAGGGAGTGTAGACCTGTCTGAGTCTGGTGGCAGCATTTACCATTTATATTGGGGAGGGGACACATCTGGAAATCTGTGTCAGGCTTGCCATAAGTGTTTGAATGTGTGAGATTTTAATTTATTTTGAGTGTAAGTGAGTCAGAGGTAAACTGGAATATATTGCTCTGAAGTACATAATAAGGGATTACATTTGGGGTGGACAGAGGTGTATAGTCCAGCCCCAGGAAATAGTGTGTTCCTGTTGTGCTCTCAAGAGAAACTGTGGAATTTTACTCTTGTGTCTTCTGTGCTCTGGTGGTGATGCTCCCACACTGGAGTTAATGGTGAGGATTGAGGCTACTTAATTACTGACTCGGGTTTTAAGTGGGGCATGTTACATATTGGTGGCAGTCCGGTGAGATATTAACTGGACGTTACAGTGGCTACCGCTGTCTTCCTGGAATATTTGTACAACTGAGGATGCAGCTGTTTCAGGAGACTGTGAGGGTATCATGGGTCTTCTTATGGTGCCATGTCACTGCTGTCTGTGGAGCTGTGTGATCGCTAGCCTCATTGCAAAATTCATGGAAGAAGGACTAAAGTTAATTTTTATCACCTTTAGATGCTATAAGTGGAGTGGTTTTCTCCACAGGTGGTTGTAGAACTTGTCGGTTTAGGCAATTAGGACCATGACGTCACAAAAAATTCTTCCTTTCCAGATCAAGGATGTCCTTGGTAACTGAGACACCAGTTGGGAGGGTGGTAGTCGACTGCACCTCGTGGTCTGTCTTTATGTTGATCCTTAATCTTGCTAGTTCTTTCATGTCTTGGAGGTTATTGGGACTGCTAGGAAGATTTGGCAGATCTCTGCCTCCAGAAGGGAATAGTTCTTTGATTTTCCAAAGTAGTACCTCGTATTACCCAATTTAGTTAACTTGCAGATAACTTTCTTATGTTTCACACACCTGTATGAGTTGGGGCTCATTTATTCATGTCCAGAATGCATGTTTCAAACCTTTGTGCTCATCATGACCTTGTGGAAGGGAATATTGTTGCCCAGAACTTGATAATCAAGCAGTTAGTTAAGAGTGCTACATTGTCCATCTTCCTGTCAACAATCCCTCCCCTTTATAGGACATGAAATTAATAATTGGCAAGTTTGCTTACATATCATTTCTGCTACAAGCTCAGCAGAATTAAAGTTTAATGTTAGAGAACTGTTTATAGTAGCCTTCACATCTGCATGTAGGATTTCAGTGCTTCAGGCTGTCATATGTAGAGAACAATATGTGTTTTTTTCAGAATCCATATAATTTCTGCTACAAGCTCAGCAGAATTAAAGTTTAATGTTAGAGAACTGTTTATAGTAGCCTTCACATCTGCATGTAGGATTTCAGAGCTTCAGGCTGTCATATGTAGAGAACAATATGTGTTTTTTTCAGAAGGACTATGAGTCCTTTAGGACTGAGTCCATATTTCCTCCAGAAAAAATGGTGTACGAGTTGTCTCTGAAACACTCCATTCATCTTCCCATTTCATTTTGGGGTAGAAACCAGGGGAAAGGTGACTCTTTAGACACTAGATATTCACCATTAGCATATTTGTTGCCTGAACCAGGTACGTAAGTTTCGGAAGATGGACTTAGCTGTTACTGTCATAAGCTTCAGTGAAGGAACAGTTTTTTATTTCAAAGTAGAGACTTTCAGCATGTATTATTACTTTGCACTATCTTTTGCTACCAGGTTTCACGCCATCCACTGGTAAGTATTATGGCAAAGGCCTATTTAGAGCCATTGCTTGCTTCAAGATTGCTTCTGTTGCATACTTTTGTGCTCGACATGGGTGCTAAGATTCATCTCCCAAGTTTTGCACTCAAGGTGAATGATTTGGCAGCCATGTCTCAAACACTTAATAAGCTTACTATGATCAGTGACCCGATCATAATCCTCTCTATCTTTTGCCAGGTATGCAGTCATGTATGTGATCCTATTTTTTGTGTATTCCTGAAATATCTGACTTAGTCTGTCTCTGTTGCATCCTGTAGTGACCAATTTTTTCTGCTTACAGAAGCAATCTCAGGCAGAGAACTGTTGCTGCATATGGTACATTCTGTATGAGGATGACATTTTTATAGCCCTTTTATTCTGTAATTGCCTCCTTTATACTTCCTTGAAAAGAGGCTTTATAGCTGAAAGTCTTTACTCAAGTCAGCTATAGTTTATCCTTGGAAAACATTACGACCAGTCATTTTTCAAGTTACCAAGAACAGAGGCAAAACAATAATATCAAAGCCTTAAGAAAGTTAACAAAATGTGGTTGTAGTTCTTATGTCATTGATTATCAGAGTAAACTATTTTGTCCTGAACTTAATCTAGCTAAATGTCCTTCCATTTCACTGTTGCAGTATTCATTACATTAGGGATCCCCTGCCAAGGGCGGCCAGATGTCCAGCCAGTATACCAAAGCCTTTAGGTTGCTTTAAGGTGCACCCTACATCACACATATGCTACTTGTGTAGCATAAGGCATAAAGGTGATGTCCAGCTGTACCATCCTCAGAACTTCTTTGCCACTAGTCCGAATGCGATCACTTGATCTTCAGTCTGAATGCCCATTCCATTGCTGGTTCATCAAGCCATTGTAGATAAGTGCCCCATTGGAGTTCTTTTTTTTTTTGCTTATCTTTTTTTTTGTCGTGGGGTTTCGTGTCATCCAGGAATGGTGAATGCCAGTGTGGGAGACAGATTATTAAAGACTGCCATGAACAGTCTGTTTTGCCTTGGTGCCTCGCACGACAATACTTCATGTTCCATCTGTTAGACCTTTAGACCTAAAACCCTTTTAGTAGACACTTTGTTTGCCACTCTATCTTGAAAACCAGGACTTTAAGCTTCTTGTGAAAGACGCAATGGAGGGAACTTCCTGCTCTTCGGGACAACCATCACTGAAGAAGAAGGCCAAGAAGCCTAGGCCAGAATCTTCTGCTGGTTCAGCCTCAGCTGGACATCTTTCCAGAGGCGAGGGAATGCCTGGAGGTCCACCTGGCTTTATCACTGGATTCCTCTGCCACGACCGGCAGAGGAGGTATTTCAGACGTCCGTTTTTAGATGTTCAGGGGGAACCACTGCTGATTATCTCTACGGGGACTAGGGGTGTTTTTCAAATATTAGTCAGACAAGAAGTCCTTACTACCATTATTGAATGCTGTCCTGGGTCAGAGCCTTCCATACTTTATAAGGCAGACATCCCATTCAAGAAAAAGCAAAAACAAACATATTACTCCTGCTCCTAAGGTTATAAAAAGTGAATGGCACACCTTCACTCAGGGTTTGGTTAGTGCTTTGATAGCACTGAAACTTCCACAGAGAGTTTATTTTATTTTGATGTTTGTTGACTGGGTTAGTCTGACTAAGCAAAAGCTCATTTTCTGAGAAGACTTGGGAGAAAAGCGCAATAATTAAAAGTGACATGCATGAACATTTAATAGTTAGCATAACTATACAAAGTATTGTGAATGTAGGTGACATACATTTTGCAAACACTCATATACACAAGTGATTTAGAAAAATTGCAGATAGGTATGTACAGTATGAAATAACAGTACAAATTCAGCAAAACAAGAAAGTGAACACTAGTTAGAGGAAGAAGTTCAGGTAGGACACACAATTTAAGTAGGAATGAAACTGGAGGGGATGGCAGATTGATTTATGTAGGGTAGTAGCAAGAGCAAGTCCTAGAGTTAAGTAGGTGGTCTTTTAAGAGTTTTTTTTTAAGCTGTTTGAAGTAGGAATTTTCTGTTTCAGCCCTCCCTCCCCCAGTCCTCTACCCCCCTAAAAAGACCCAGGGAACAGGATTTCTTTGAATAGGAGCTAGATTTGGATGAAGACTCCCTTGCTTACTTCTCAGATTGCCTCTCCTTTCGACTGTGGGTCAGAGGAAGAGGAATCTACTAATCCGGATATTCCTTTTGTAGAGATTTCTTTTGGGGACACAATCTCCATGATGGTGGAGTTCTTTAAGTGGGATTGTGCTCAGGTTTCTGAAGTACATAAAATATACCATGAGCTGCTGCAGATTGATTCGCCTAAAGCTTCTGCTGTTCTTCCTGTTTTGGCTGCCTTGTTGGGTGCATTTTCCAGTGTTTCTAATCCTCCAGACTCTCAGCCCCCTGCTCCCAAGAAACATGATAGATTCTATAGGATGCCTAAAGACTGTAAACTTTTGTACAAGTGTCCTTCTGCTGATCCCTCAGTAGTGTCTGTAGCTTCTGACATCCTCTCTCAGTTGCTTCCTTCTCCCAAGTTATTGCTTTCTGATAAGGATAGCACACCCATGGAAAGGCTAGGCAAAAAGATTTATACCTCAGCTATCTTGGCTTTTACGGTTGTTAATTATCAGACCATTATATCCAGGTATTTGTTGGCTCTCCTATCGCAGGCCTGTCAGGTTATTTCTCATCTTCCAGACTCTGAGGGTAAAACTTCTGCCCTTTCCCTGTTAAGCACTTCCTGTCAGGTGTCTCATTATTCCATCATGTGTAGTTATGATACAGCAGATGCTTCTTCTAGGGCTGCTGTTTTTTGGGTCAGTGATGAGGAGGTATTCTTGGCTTTGGCTTCAACCTTTGCCTGATGATATTAAGGCTAAGTTGATGGATGCCCCTCTTTATAATAAACACTTATTTGGTGAAGATGCTGCTGCTATGTTTAAGTCCTTTCAGGATAAGGGCAAGGCTTTACAGGAACTTAAACAAACGTGTTTGATTCTCCTGTGCAATGGTGGCTGGTAACTTCAAATCAAACGGGGTCTGCAGGAGACAGCTGAGTGGGTGGGGCAAATGGAAAGTGGTGTGGTCAACTAAAAAGGGGCGGGACTTTGCTCAAAACCACAAAAACTGGGACTTCAATTTAAAATTCTGCCCTAGATGCCAAACCATCATTATGAGAGTCCAAGCAAGACAAAATAAAGTGTAGGAGAAAAATATTTCAATGCATTGGCTACGTGACAGCTTACTTAATATCTAGAGGGAAACAAAAAGGTTGTGATGCATGAAAAATAAATTACTTTTTAAATACATTACTGGAATGCCAGTCAAAAGCAAGTATAAAAAAACAAGCAGCACTCAACTCAAACCACTTCTCCTTGCACTGAAGTTCTAATTATAGTTTATATTCAACTTTATAAAGTACCAAGTAATATGCTGAAAATAGCAATGTCTCTGATACCCCCACTTGTAAAAATGTTTCTTATCCAAAAAAGACCTGCTGCCTGACAACTACTTGTTTCATGGGGGATAACTTGATCAAAGTAAAAAACGAACAGCAAACAAGAAATAAGCACAGTATAAATTGCTTAAAGGATCACTGCACAGGTTATGGACCACACATAATAGACTGACATTCTGTTTAGTTTACGGTTAAAGCCTGCAAAGATGACTGCAAGTTTCCAACAAATGTAATAAGCTTCTGAAAATACTGTAATCCTGTCCTTTATTACAAAAACTGTCATATGCCTTTCAGTACCCAAGGCTTATACATTATCTAGTTATGCAAATATTCTCTGCATTGCAACAACAAAAAGACTTTCAATGTTGGTAATTCTTTAACAGTATACTTATTAAAGCTTACTTGCATCTTACAATCTCAGACAAGCTTAGCTGATGGTCATTAAAACATTGCTACTTAAACACAGAGCAACAAGCACTGCAACAACATGCATGTTCTGAATAATAAGAAGCATAAATCAACAGTATACAAATATGACAGAAAACTAGAACATTCTGCAAAATCAAAGACAGATGAAAAGCCACTGTAGTCTTTGTGTCTACTTTGGATGGGGGATATTCTGCACACTTACACTGCATAACTGGTCCTTGCCTTGCTTGAACACATCCAGAGTGGGGTGCACCAAGTATGTCACAATCTGAAATGTCTCTGGCTGACGGTGATGACCCTGACACATTTGCCATGCCTCTCAATCTCGGAGCAAGAAATCTGGACAAAGCCATAAATAGAAGTGGGACAAAGGACCAAAAATAAGGACAATGTTTAAATATTGCTCTTACAAACTTAGAAAGATAGTAGAATAGTAGGTCTTGCATTAGTATGAATTTTCTGAAGGGTATGAAATCTGAAACTCAAATGTCTGTCATTATTTTCTAACTTCAATCTTTAATGATTTGCCACTAATTTGCCAGAAAACCACAATTGTATGAAAAACTGACCAAACGTGATGCAAAAATATAAAATAGCCACACATTACAGCTGGGAACCTGTCAAAAAAGGGACACTTTTTTTTTATATTATTACTGTTAAGTTGAGCAGCTGACAAAATAAAAGAATCTACATACATTTCTGAAATAAAAGTAATCTATAACTCTGGCCATTACAATTATTTATTAATTGTAAACCCTCCACATTTTCTTCCAAAATTGCCATTTTGCAGAGGGACTGCCAGGGGAGAGCAACATTTTGAGCTAAAATCGGGACATTTGAGAGGTTTGGATATACCTACTATAAAGCGATTTATTTGCTCGTGCCTCTCAACCTCTTAACGCAGGAAATCTGGACAAGGCCAAATATATTGGGGGAACATACAAACATTACTAAAAATTGCTCTTGTATAAACAGACAGTTGATAGAATAACAGGTCTTGCTTTAGCATGCATTTTTTTGAAGGGTGTGAAGTCTGAAACTCAACGTCTGTCATTATTTAGTGACTTCATTCCTAAATAATTTGCCAGAAAACCACAAATTTTATGAGGAATAAACCAAAAATAAGAAGCAAAAATCTATTAATTCTGCAAAAATCTGGACAGTTGAGAGGTATAGTTCAGCCGGGGCTGTCTCTGAGTTTGCCGCCCTTCCCCCCTCATAAAATCATGGTCGAATAGGGCCTCCCCCTGCAGCCATTCTAATGTTCCATTACTTGGCTGTTTTGCCCCATTTGCCTTAAACACTGTAATATGCACACTGCTTTACTTCTACGATGATTTGGATTTCATTTAAAAGTTTTATTTTACATTTTACAGCACAAACACTAATAGGCATCTGCTAAACAAAGCAATGCAGCCTTACAATGAAAATAGACTTAGCATTAAAGCTTCTCTGCCCTTGAAACTCACATTCATTGAAGCAGCACTGAAACCCACATTCAAAGAAAATACATCTAGCCAAATTAAATTATATTCCTTGTATAATACAGTACAGTTGTTAGATGGTGGTTTAAATTTATTGTTTTGAACATGTTTCCAGTAAACAATGAAACAAAATGCATGCACCAGTAATGACAAAACTGCCCAGTTCAGAACATTTCCATAATAAAAGTCTACTCAAAATTTTACAATCCACCTTTATCAGTAAATATGCACAATCTCTGCAGAAGTAAAAGTCATCTAAATAATTTCACGTTAAAGAGATCTGTAACTAATAAAGAAGTTGCTCCTAGCAAACAACTTTATATTTCATTGTTTCATCTACAAATAAAGTGCCTGTTGCTCTTGAGGAATAAATTGCCTATTTTACATTAAAAAGATGATAAGCTAGTAATATTGCAATAGGGAATGGAAGGCAAACTGATAACAGGTTCATAGTTACTAGGTATCTCCATCAAATAGGACATTCACAGGACTGCAGCATCCACCCCCTTTAAAAGTATAACACAGTACAGTATTAGCAATGCATCTACATACTGTGGGAGTAGAACCCACAGCCTTCTGCATCAAAAGCAAGTACATTACCTGCTGTGCTATTAACAATACAAGCTGACTCTGCATAAGCAGCACTAAACTTCTCTTCCCCTGAAGCTCTTAGCTCCTTGTAACATCCACTTGATACTTAATTGTATCTCAACTTTGCAGCACAAGAAATCTGGAAAAAGTCGACATTTATTGGGGGGGACTAAAGCCCAAAAATCCAGGGACACATTTTAAACATTGCTTGTATAATCTTGGAATGTTGCTAGAATAAAATGCTGTGTTACTATCATGCATTTCACAGCCTAGTCTTGAACCCAGAACCTTGTGCACTTCAGTCACAGCAACATATCACTATGCCAAATCAGCTGTTTCTTGAAACACAGGAAGACTGAAACTTAAATGGCTATCATTTAGTGGATTCAGTTCTCACCATAGCTTTCACCCTACAGCCCCCAAACATATTCAGTGAAATTCAGTTCTCACCATAACTCTAAACGTCTTAGTACAAAAAACCTGAACAAATCCAGTAACAGGGGAGTACAGCCCCCAAAATAGGGACATATTTCAAATATTGATCTTATAAACTTAGAAAATTGCTAGAATAAAAGGTTTTGTGTTATCGTGTACTTTCTGAAGAATATGAAATCTGAAATTCAAATGCCTGTCATTATTTAGTGAATTCAAAATCCAGAAAACCATAGATTTTATGAGGAACATAGCAGAACAACAATATAAGTCAAAAATCTGAATAGTTTTCACAAGTGGTGGGTGGGTAGGGAATTCGGGCTCTTGCTAAACTGCACCCAAGGTACAGGGTTTGAGCCTGAGTTATTCTCTAGCCACCAGGTATATCCTTGGGTTTGAGCCTTTCCTGAGTTTCTCTCTAGCCACCAGGTATATTTAACTGGGGCATTACACACACACACACACACACACCACCCCTACCTGGGTTTGCAGTTGAAATTCCTGCAGCAGCTTGCTTCAAAGCCCCAGCCTGCAGATGTTGCAGTACGCTTCCAAGTCCCATCTGTCTTTCCCACGAGAACAGGCACCAGAATGCATACATTGCAGTCTGATCCCCTTACAGTCTATGTGGTTGTAACGACTTCTGGGCATTTCTGTAAGTCTGATGCCTTCTTCTAATCCGGACTGGTTAAATGGCAGTCTGTATTCCTGCACACTTACGTGCAGAGTTCCGGGAACGCCAAGCATGCATGAGCTGAGTTCCGGGACTCGCTATTCATTTTTCCTTTTCTTCTGTTTTATTTTTTCTTTCTGCAGCTGGGAGGGCTGTAGTCCAATAGCACAAGCCGCCCTTGCTGCTGTCCCTAAATATCAGAGAAACTACCCCAATAAGCCAGCCTTGGTTCTCAGGCAATCTTGCCCTCCTCATAAAGGTAAAAAGGGTGGCAAGCAGGATCTTCCTGCTAAGGCTACTCAAACTTAAGTGACTCAGAAGTTTCCTTTTTCCAGATAAACCAGGTGCTGTCTGACTATCGTATTCTTCCCAGCCACTTTCCTTTCTCCCCCCTTCCTGTTTGGCTAGAGATTACTGAGGATTCCTGGGTCTTGTCCACTGTTCGCCAGGAGAATTTCGTGGTTTGGAAATTCCTTCCCCCTTTGATGGGTGTTCATCAGTCCCCTCTGCCTCTTAGAAATAACTCTCCTTCTTTCCAGAGGTGCTTTGGAACCTTTTGAATCAGGGTACTATTCAAGAGGTGCCTGTGTCCCAAAGGGAGTGGGTATTTTACTCCAGAATGTTTCTATTACCCAGAAGAGGGGGTACTTTGAAGTCAATTCTAGACCTCTCTCATCTAAACACTTTTCTGAATGTGCCCTCTTTTCAAATGTTGTCCCTTCAAACTTTGTTCCCTCTCTTGCTTTCTCAGACTTGTATGGTATCTCAAGGATGCTTATCTCCATATCCCGATCCACCCCATTTTCAGGAAGTTTTTACATTTTTCTGTTGCTTTCTGGCATTTTCAGTTTTCTGCTTTGCCCTTTGGCCTTTCTACTGCTCAGAGGGTAGTCAGCAAATGCCTTGCTCCTGTGATTGCTAATTGCAGGATTCAGGGTATCTAAGTATTTCCTTATTTGGACGACCTCCAATTTCAGGCATCCTCTCCAGAGATCCTGTTGCAAAATCTTCATTTTGTCATTTCCCTTCTGCAAAGCCTGGGGTTCACAGTAAACTTCAAAAATTTTTTCTGACTTCTTCTCAAGACCATTTTGTTTCTGGGTTGCAGGATCCAGACTGTGGCTATGCTGGCATCCCTGCCTCCTTCCAAGGCCTTGACACTCATTTTCTTCTTTCAAACTCTTCTTCCTCTGGCCTCTGTTACAGCCAGGGAGTTTTTGAGAGCTCTGGGATTCATGGTATCCACCAACCCTATGCTCCCCAAATCTACATGAAAAAGTTTCAGTGGTTTCTGAAGTCAGTTTGGCTTCAATGTGCATACCCTAGAATTTGTAGTTCCTCTTCTACCTTGTGTCAAGAAGGAGCTTCACTTGTGGATCCAGCAGTTGTCTGTAAGTCCAGGGCTCCCTTTTCAACCCCCTTCTTCCCTCGCAGGAGATGTTCACAGATGCTTCAGACGAGGATCAGCTTTTTGCTTCCTAAAGGTGCAGTGAGGTGTGGTCACCTCTTCAGCAGAAAGAGCACATCAGTATCAAAGAGATGAGAGGTCTTTTGCTGGCGCTTTTTTTCATCCTCTTTTCTCCCCAGGATCTCTCAAGGTATTTGCTGACAATACCACAGTGATTTGCTATGTTAACAGATGAAGGGACAGGATCTTATCTTCTTTGCCAGTTGGCACTCCTAGTGTGGGATCTGGCTGTCCAGTATCAAGTGACTCTTCAGACTGTTTACATTCCCTCAGGTTAGAACATTGTGGCAGATGCTCTGAGCAGGTCCTCAACTCAATCCCACAAATGGGTGCTTCATAGGGATGTGTTTCTGGGCATTGCCCACCAGTATGGTACTCCTCAGATAGATTTTTTTGCCTCCCCGCTGAACAGACAGTTTTCTCTATTTTGTGCCAGAGTACCAGGTCCTCTGGTTTGGAAGGTGGGCACCCTATCTTTTTCTTAGAAGGGGATGTTCAGAATTCAATAGGATGCTCCTAAAGTCTTGGTGGTGACTCCCTTTTGGCCAAGACAGCATTGGTTGCTTCTTCTGCATTTAGCCAAAGGCAATCATCACAAGTTACCTCACAGGGTAAATCTACTTACAAAGGACAAAGGATCTCTCACCCATCCCCACCTGTCCACTCTTCAGCTAACACTGTGGGTGATAGGATTTTGATTCTACATAGACACCTTTTGTTTCTGAGGATGTGCTTAGGTTCCTGCAGGAGGCCAGGAAACTCAATACTAAGAAATCCTACTTATCCAAATGGAAGAGGTTTTCTGTTTGTTTCTCATAACCTGAATCCACTTTAGATGGATGTTCCTTCGGTTCTCTCTTATCTGTGTGAATTGCTCAATGCTGGGTTGGCTAATTCTTCTCTTAAGGCCCACTTGCCAGGTGTATCTGCTTGACTGCCTTTATCTCCTCCTTTAGCTTCTGGATTTGAGGCTAAAAATTTCTTAAAGGCGTATTTAATGTTAGGCCTCCCGGGAAGCCTGTTCCTCCTCCCTAGGATCTTAATTTTATTTTAGTAAAATTGATTTAGACTCCTTTTGAGCCTGCAGCTTCAGCTTTCTTGCAACATTGCTCTTGGAAGACTGTAATTTTGTTGGTCATTACTTCTGCCACACTTGTGTCTGAGCCCTTATGGCTTGTCCTTGTTTTTTGCTGGTCATTACTTCTGCCACACTTGTGTCTGAGCCCTTATGGCTTGTCCTCGTCTTTTGCTATTTCATAAGGACAGAGTGTTCTTGTGTACTAATCCTTCTTTTATGCCCAAGGTGGTGAATGAGTTGTCCCTTAATCAGTCTATTCATATGCCCACTTTTTTTTTCTTTAGTTCTCCTCAATCTGCCAGTGCGAAAGTGCTGCACATGTTGGATGTGCATAGATAATTCAGATTTTATTTGGATAAGACTAAGACTATTAGGAAATCTGATCGGCTTTTTGTTTCCTTTCATCCTATGTTTTTAGGATTAGCTGTATACAAGCAAACTATTTCTTCTTGGATCTCAAAAGATATTTATTTCATGATAAGAGGCTTCCTTATTCTGTTAAGGCTCATTTTACTAGGACTGTGGCTTCTTCTGGTGCCTTTTTCAAGGGTTTGGATGCTAACTCTGTTCTTGAGGCAGCTACCTGGACTTCTGTGCATACATTTACCAGGCACTACAAGTTGGATGGAATCTCCAGAGCTAGAGCTGGTTTTGCTAGGGCCATCCTTCATGGCTTCCTAGAGGGCTCTTCTAGTCCTTGCTTGTCTCAAGTTTCTTACTGAGCTTCGGCACTCTCCCTAATGTTATGAATGCTGCAGCAGTAAATGGAATGACATAGTACATTTGTGTAAAATCTTACCATTATGGTAGATGTCCTTCTCTTCACTGTTTGAGTTTTCACTCCCTCCCTCCACCCTCTGGTCCAGTTCTCTTGTGGATGTAGTGATTACCTTTTCTTTTCTTTTCCTTGGACTGGCATTCCTACTAGTTCTGAGGATGGTATGCCCAGACATCACCTTTATGCCCTACACTATGCAAGGAGCATATGTGTGATTGGTGTACCTTAAAGCAACCTAATGGCTTTAGTATAGTGGCCAGACGTTGGGCTGCCCATGGCAGGGGATATATAATGTAATGAATACTGCAACAGTGACGAGAAGGGCATCTACTGTTATGGTAAGATTTTACACAACTGCACTTTCTCCTTGACAGTAGTATAAAGATGCCTGAAGTGTAACAATTGACAGCTTAAGGGTTCTTACCAACTTGGTACTACATACAGTTACAGAAAGTAGGAAGGAGCAAAGGCGTGACTAACATGCTGGTTATTAAATCTGCAAGCACTTTTGCGTGCACTGAGGTACAAATGCTTTTCTATATTTTGATTTAGAAAGGTTGTAAATACTTCTATGGCCTTGCTCTGAGTAGAAGGCAAGGGAGAGGCAATGGATAGCAGGTAGGCAGAGTGAAATGAGCCTGGAATGCCATTAGTCTTGGGGAAAAAAACAAGTGATGGTGAAGGAGTAGAACATAATCCAGGTTCATGAATTAAATGAGTATTATCTGTTGAATCCATTACAGATATCAAGCCTTCCAATATTCTTTTGGACAGAAATGGCAACATTAAACTCTGTGACTTTGGCATCAGTGGACAGTTGGTAGACTCCATCGCCAAAACAAGAGATGCAGGATGCAGGCCTTATATGGCGGTAAGTAACAGAGGCAGAGGATTATATCAGTAATGGAAATAAAATGCTTTTCTGAAAAATACTATTTAATAGAGGGTATGCCTGATGTTGAGTTACAGTTGCTGACAAATTCCCAGTCCAGTAATGTGTCTATACTGTTTCAGTATCCACTACAAATGCATCTTTGCACCGCAAAGCTGTGTTATTGATAATAAAAAAAAAATCTTGTAGTAACTTTTTAATGTATGCTGCTATTGTTGCCATTTCGTAGTTTAAATTATGGTGTCTCTTTAATGACATCTGCTTATGTACTGCTTAAGTAAAGATTTTAATGTAGCAGATATTCAATTAACTCGATTTATTATAATGTTTTTGTTGTATTTGCAGCTTTTTCTGTTTGGTGTGATTTGTCATCACCATTTATGGACAAATGCAGTTTTTCCTTCTTTAATTTTTTTTGTCCTATTACTAACCCCATCCCTGACATCAAGTTCCAGGCTTCTGTGTTTTGCATACAGAACCCTTTCTGCTTTCCCTAGGGGGTATGAGCTTCTGTTATTGCAACTTTTCACTGAAACACACCTTAACAGTAAATCCGTGACTCTCTAAGGTTTGGCATTAGCTTGTAAGAAACATTAGATTTAAGCTTAAAAGTCTGTGAGGCTGAAGCTGCCACCTGGAGACAGGTTTGGCACAGCCAAGTCCTGCACCTTCCCTCTGGATTCTCTTTTGTCTTCTGGGAACTACATATTTCCTACAGATGTCCTGACTGAAATTACTGTTGCAGTATTATTAACATATGGGTTTCTGTGCACTGACGTCCAGCTGGGGTTTCAAAGCTTTACCATCCTGAGGGCAATGTCTGACAAGTGACCTTTTCTAATATGCATTGGGGCACATAGGTGAATGTACGCATATGTACCCCAGACTCTCCCGCCGCCAGCCCAAACACGGGTCGTGCATCTGTTGGACTGATCTTCAGTGGGTTGTTGATACCATTACTTCGCTTTTTCGCATTTCAGATAAGTGCCCCATTGTGTTATCTTCCGTTTTTGAGTTTTTTGATTTGTGTAGATCATTTCTGTTAGATGTCAGCTGGGAGAGGGGTAAGTGCAAGTGTGGTAGGCAGGTACCATACAAGCACTAGCACACTAAGAGCCTTTTTTGTTTAGGCCTAGAACATGACTACAAACCCTGCTCCATCTGCCAGTCATTTGTTCCAAAAACCCCTTGGTTGAGGCTTTCCTCCCTTAACACGTACCTCAAAACTGCACATCTAAAATAACTGGCCCAAGCCAAAATGACAGAATCCCCAGCATATGATATCACTTTTACCCAAAGAAGAAAATCAGAAGACCCCGAGATGACTCACAGCCTTGCACAGCTGAGTCAGATGCATCCATTGAGGTTGCAAAGCCTGTGGCCTGTCAGATATCTTGTAAGTTACCAGATACTGAGACCCTGTTGGAGGCCGGTATTGCTCCTGAGACCTTGCAGGTGGTGGATGTGTCAGACAGACCACATGTCATTATTTCAGAGGGTTCACACAGAGTCCCTCAAATCTTAGTCAGAGAAGAGGTTCCAGGCACGCTTCATGAAGTTTGCCAATGTTGTGAACATCTGAGACTCGTTCAGATGGATATCGCAACTAAAAAGTAAAAGCAGAAAGTTAGGTATGTGACCTCCCCTACAGCTTTCAAAGAAAAAAAATGGAAGGATTTCTCCCAGGGCTTATTTAGAGCAGTCATGGCCCTGAAACCACTTCCTTTTATGTCCCAAATGCCACCGGCTACACCACAAAGACAACTCAAGATTCCTCTTTCTCTGAGGAGGAACAGGATAAGGATTCTGATCATTGCCTGGGCTATTCCTCACAGATGCATTCAGAGCAGCTTTCCTCACATGATGGGGACTTCCCTCACTCTTGACTCCTGTATTGAGGATGACTCCTTTGGAAAACTGTGTAGAACTTGATGAGGTATTTTGAATGGCAATCAACTCAAATCTCAGATTTTCAAAAGAGATATTATAGTTTCCTGGAAATGGGCACCCCAGCCCCTTCTGCAGTCCCTCCAGTACTAGACACATACCAGAACGCCTTTCAGTCTACTTCTTCAGCTCCTGATTCTCAACCATCAGCACCTAAAAGACCAGACAGAGTCTACAAGGTGCCTGATTAACTAAAACACCTATACATGAACCCTGTGGCTGACCCTGCTGTTGTCTGTCCTCTGATAAGGCTTTTAAACCTCTCCCCAGTGCTAACACCCTTCCTACAGACAAAGATACTAGGGCTATGGATAGGTGGGTGAAATAATTGATATGACTGTAGAATACTGGTATGAACTTGAAGCAACTGGAAACAAATGGAGTGAGACTGGAATGAATGTCTTTATCTGTTAATTACCCAGAACTCTGTTTAACAGGTGCCAGTCTCTCCTTTGTGTCAAATTTTCTTGTACATGTCAGAGTAAAGTCTGCAAACACTGTCGCAGTGTTAAGAATGGTTTATGTACAGTGAGGGTAGATGTTAACAATATCCGAATACTGTCTCCAATAACAGCGCTGATAAACTGAAACAGTCTGTAGAAATTCTATATTCCTTTCCTCCTGAATAATATCATTAGTATTCTGGATTACTGGATATTTGACCTGACTTATGCATTCATACTCAAGTGTCTATCTGCATATCAGTCCAAATGAACTAGCTTAACTGATTGTGTCTGAAGTATTTCCTTATAATATCAAAGCCCTGTAAGTTTCTACATGCCTCTTTAGCCTTGGTTCCCAAGCCTTGTAAGATCTGTTTGTTCTGATTGTACTGTACATACTATTCTTATCGGTATTCTTGACTGAAGGTTGTTTTCACTGAAACTGTATGCACACTGTGACAGCCTGCTTTAATATGGCTGCATTTCTAGACTTATGCAAAGACAATACTGTATTTTTTCTGGTCTACACCTCCTCCACCCTTGCATTTAGTGCAACCAACGGGTCTATATTATATCATCGAACCATGTAAGTGAAAGCTTACAATCTCGAAAGCTCAGAACAGTGATTTTTTTCCAAGGGGAAAAAAATCTCTGTTCCAAACAAAAAAAAAAAAAAAATTTGAAAGAATACATAAAGTGGGGGGCTTCTCCCCCCACACCCCCTACTTAAATATACCAACTCCGAGATTGCACCACAGTGACGAAAACGGCAAAGTAACGGAAGCGGCCAAGCAAATTCTTACCCTGGGAAAGAATTTGCTTAAAAGCGCTTCACTATTTTGCCTTTTCGTTGTTTTAAGTTCGACCAAGACGCATTCGATAAAATGCATCTTCGGTCATCTAATAGGAACCCCTACCAACTACCAGACGCAAATGATTAAATATCTGCTATCCATTCTACTGTCTTTGAATAAGGTGATGTCAGATCCACAGTCAGCAGATTCAAAGCAGCAAATGCAGAACTTATTGTGTCAAGCCACTCAAATGAAGGGCAGAGTATGAAATGCAGTTATAATGCTGTGGATACCTCTTCCAGGGCTGCAGCCAACAGTTCATTTATCAGATGTTATGCTTGGTTGCGCAGCCAGCCCATCCCAGAGGACAAAATTCTAGAGTCATTCCCTAGGCAAATACCTCCTGCTTGGCCCAGAAGTTGCAGAACTCTTCAGTCATACAAAAGCAAGGTAAGACTATAAAGGATTATAGGCAGCTTTTACTTTCTACAATCCCAGGATACCAGAGGAACTACCCAGCCAAGTCCACTTCTTTTGTTAAATGGTGTCCTTAGTCTGCTCACAAACAAAGAAAAACACCAAGAAAAAGATTTTTGAGCAAATCACATAGGGAATCTGCTTCAGGGAGGTCTCCCCTCGGAAGCAAAAACCTGCAACTACCTTCCCAGCTACACCTCTCCCCTCCTCAAACCCTCCACTCCTCTTTCCAAAAGACTTTCTCTGCCTCTTCCTTTCTGAGAAATAGTATCTACAAACAAATGGGTTCTGAAAGCATCCCCTGTCTATAGGGCCTGCTTTCTGCTCCACTAAACCAGCTTCCTTTGCTTGGCCCTGTCATACAGTGCCTTGATCTGGTAAGTCCTAAATGACAGGGCCAAGCAAAGGAAGCTGGTTTAGTGGAGCAGAAAGCAGGCCCTATTTCCTTCATAGGAAAAGTGTTGTATTCCATAATCTTTCTGGTGCTAAGAAAGGAAGGACAATGGAGGCCCATTGTAGATCTCATCTCTTATAAACACCTTTCTAAAGGTATCCACTTTCAAAATGCTCTCTCTGCACACCCTTCTGCCTTTAATTCTTCCTCACACCTTCCTTATATCACTAGACCTAAAGGATGCCTATCTTCACATTCCTATTTGACCCTCTTGCAGGAAATCCCTCAGATTTTTTCTCTGACTCATTACATTTTCAGTTTATTACTTTGCCCTTTAGCCTTTTTACGGCACCAAGAGTTTTTCAAAGTGCCTAGGTAGCTTTCTGCTGCACACAGGGAATTCACATTTCCCCTTACCTGGATGACCTACCTATTCAAGCTTTCTCCATAGACTGACTTCTTGAGCATGTACATTTCACGGTTCATCTCCTATACATTTTAGGGTTCACAGTCAACTTCAGAAAATTCCATCTCATACCCATTCAGGACCTGGTCTTTCTGGGTTGCAGCCTAGACACATGCAGAATGCTTGCCTTCCTTCCTCAGGAAAAAATTCTCAGCCTGGCCAACTTTTTCAGAAACTTCTACTCAGTGTCTCACTGCACTGCAAGGGAGATACTCAGGTCCTTGGGTTTCATGGCAGCTGTCATCCCATTGTTTCCTCTGGCCCGAATGTATATGCAGAAAATTCAGAGGTACCTGAAATCAGTCTGGTCTCAACATTTCCATACCGTGAATACCCTGATCTCTCTCTCTTACCATGCCTCCAAAAGAAATTACTCTGGTGGGGGAGAAAAAGGATTGGATGATGTCAATTTTCATTCTTTCCTCAACTGATCTGACTTGGCCGTTAGTAAAGCTTGTGGTAACCAAAAAGCTCTCAAGCTCCTTTACCCATAATGCACCAACCCTAAGCTATGTCAGACCTTGTTTGTCACTTTTTGCAAAAGACATGGTTGGCCTAGCTCTCACGCTTTCTAAGATAAGTAGTAGTTTTTCTTCCTTAAAATCTTCAACTTTTTTACCATTGTTAGCAGAAGGGTGTGCAGAGAGAGCATTTTGAAAGGTTACATGCATACATATATATATATATATATATATATATATATATAGATATATATATATATATATATATATATATATATATATATATATATATATATATATATATATATATATATATATATATTTTTTTTTTATTTATTATTATTTATATATGCATACACATATAATATAAAGCCTGTATTTCTTAACCTTTGACTTTATTTGTAGTTTCTAACATAATGGTGGAGAAAGGCCTTTCTGGATTTAAAAAATGTGTCAAATGTGGACACAAATTACCACTGTCAGATGCCCACACGTTATGTGTTTACTGCCTAGTTCCACAGCATTTACAGGAAGATTGTTCTGCATGCCATGGTTTCAACCCTAGAGCTATAACTGAAAGGAAGAGTAAACTAATATTAAAAGGTTTATTACCATCTTCTTTTGAAGAGGCATTATCTGGGGCTCAATCCCCCAAAGGTAAACCTAAGAAGATGAAACTTTCTTCTCCGAAGCCTTCTACTTCACCCCCCTTGGCTTCAGAGTCATCTAAAAAAAGACCGGGTCCAGGTACTCCCCTTCAGTTGACTCATTGCCTTCCAGGGTGCCTTCACCATTTCTGGAATGGCACCAATCCAAGTCCTCTTCTGTTGCCTTGACTCATTCATCCAGATTCTTGACTGCAGAAGATACGTAAACAAATTTAAACTAAAATAAAATAATTAATACAGGGATTCCCAAAGTGCACACCGTGGCACCCTGGGAAGCCACGGCTTCCTCACAGGGGCACCGCGAACTAATAAGCTAAGCCGCAAAATAATCCAAGAACTAATAAGCTTAGTTACTAAGTTTATTAGTTCGCGGATTATTTTGCGGCCGCAATAAATGTTAATCATGATGATTTAATAAAGATGTTTCTTGTTTTAAAACAAAATTAGCTATGTCCCCCCTAATCCCACCAAAAACAGACAGTCTTGGGAGAAAAAGTGATGGATTACACTTAAGTTACACATACCTCTCAACCTCTGTTCATTTTTATACAGTAAACAAAACTAATTTCTTAATAAAAATACTGTTTAGAACTGTAAGGCACAAATAAACCTCGAGAAACTCAAGTTATAAATCTCTACACCACTGACCACTCCATGCAACTGTTATTTACACCTAGAACTAGTAACTAGGTCAGAAACGTGATTCAGACTGCTAAAGCCTCAACCGGAAGTTATCTTGACATTTAACTTCCTCTAGTGTTGGCGATATTGAACTGGGGATTTGTGAAACTGTTAATACGGAATATCTTGTATGTGTAGCGATAGTAAATGGGGGATATAATTGCTTTAATATACGGGTAACAGGACACCAGTAAATCAGTGGTGGCCCTCCAGCAACCTGAAAGAGGTGTGGTACTTGTTTTGCCCTCATTGTTACATAAAATGTGGTCCGCCGGCATTTTGGTCTGGCCTGTGGTATTAAACTGTTATGGTGTTTGCTTTCTAGCATTGACCTGTGTACATAGTTCATATATCAAGTTCTCACTATGATTTGCAAGGATCTTTTAGTCTGCAGTGAAATAGCTATATGTTTTAATATTAAACAGATATTTTGTGCATTACGTCCAAGGAGTATATATATATTTTGCACAGTGCAGTTTTTGATAAGGTATTTATGGCTGTACATAGCGTTTGTTTTTGCAGTTTTCGTTTGGATTTGAAAGAGCAGGGTATCGCATTTTATAGGTACAGTTATGTTAATGGGTTGAGCCTACTAAAAGGGTGATCGTGAAATTGGGTGCTTAGATGACAGTGGTTCAGAGTGGTCTGTTATCAACACTTGTTTAGACAAAACATCTACATTTTCTGAACTTGTCGCAAAGTGATAAGTAGCACAAGTTTTCAGAACATGTAGGAGTAGTTTTCCGTTTATAATAAGATGAAGAGAATGATTATACCCAGTTACACATTAAATGCACAGCAGCATCCAGGATTTAAATACTCTGAACTGGGAAAGAAACTGGGATTTTATTTAAGTAATATTCATTGGACAAGGACCTAAACTTACTAACATTCTAAGACTTTTTTAACCTAACGGTTAACCGAATGACGTTTGATCTTTTGCTTTGGATATGTTTTCCTGACTACATACCTCTCAACCTCTTTGAACAAAAACGCTAGACAAAATTACAAATAATGGGGGGTCAAAGGTCCAAAAATAAGAACACTTTTTAAATACTGCTCTTACAAGCTTAGAAAGTTGATAGAATAACAAGTTTTGCATTAGCATGAAGTTTCTGAAGGTCATTGTGTGAAAATCAAATGTCTGCCATTATTTTCGGACTTCAGTCCTTAGTGATTTTTCCAAAAAACTACAATTTTATGAGAAACGGACTAAAAATATGATTAAAAAAATCTGGACATTCTATGAAAATCGGCACAGTTGAGAGCTATGTTCCTGAGCCTGGTATCATAGTAGTTCACTTAACAAAGCATCAGAGTCTGTGTAGACCGTAAATTTTTTACCGCAAAACTCAACATTTGTTGCATGAAAAATATCAAAGTACCCTGGTTCAGAAGTTATAGCATAACTGAGAACAGGGCATTTTCTATGGACCTTTATCACCTGTCCACCTTGTCAATCAAAACAAGGGCACCATAGGTATACAGCGGTCCATTGTTAATGCTTAGGTCAGGTCAGGATCTTGTTTCGTTGTGCTAGCACACCTCCTGATGGTGGGGGTTGTGCAGCTTTGTGATTCACAGCTATGCCCGGATTAATCTCCTAGAATTTCAGGAGAACGCAAGATGTGGCCAGTGTCTAGCATTTTTTTAACTTTTGCAGCTCTTCCCAATTAAATGTGAGCGAAACAAGTGGATCAAAAGTAAAGAAAATGAGGACGTGTGTGTATTTGTGTACATATTTTTTCTGCTTCAGGTTCGTGTTAATAGGTAACAGACCTAAGTAGGATGCTGATAAAGAAAATCGGTGCCCCTTTGGGAGCAAGATATCTGTAAATATATTAAATGCCTTTACTGGGGTATAGTCTATAGTTAGGATTTGACGGGGGGTGCCTTGGGAAAACCTGGATTCAACAAGGGAGCCGAGAAATTAAAAAGTATGGGAACCACTGAATTAATAAATAAATAACTGTGGATAGAATGATGCAGAAGTTCATCTCAGAGCAGATTCAGATGGGTGTCTTGCCGGCTCCTACCCCCTTGGGTCAGGAGACTTGTCAATCCTTACACACCACTACAGCCTCCTCTTCTGATCCCTTCTGTAGTTTTAGAGTCCCTAGATCCGAGTCTTCTGGGTCCTTCTGCCTCAGATCCGAAGGTAGTTTATCTTCAAATTCAGAGCTTACTGTGCGTGCTCCAGTTCAGATTTCTTCGGTCCGGATGACTCTCGGCGCTGAAGTTCCCTGTCTTATCACAGGTGTTGGAGCTGACTCAGAAGTTGTCAGAGCCGTCTCTGCCCCTCAGAGCCTCGGGCACTGGATAGCTCAGCTCCAGCTTCCTGTTTGGGGAGATTGCCTTTGGAGCGTGGGAGGACAATGGTCCAGAAGCTTGCCTTCTTGGTGTTGGAGTCTTCTCTGTCTCTCCAGGTCAGTCAGCCTTTTAGGTGGTGAAGAGGGTATTCTCTGCTCTGAAAGAATGGATGGATCTGACCCTCTCGGATCCTCAGTCTTCCACCCTGGACCGTCCACAAGAGTCAGTCACTGAGGATACCGACTTTGATGAAGGTGAAGGGTTCCCACAATCACTACCAGAAGATGTCTCATTTGGAGACATCCTTGAGATCCTAAAACAGAAAGATGGTTGGACCCCCAGCAACCCTTCATCTGAGGAGTTGGTATTCCTGGAGGCTTTCGGTAGTGGCCCATCTACCTCATGGTTTACTCTGCCTGCCAATGAGCTTGTGAAGATAGGTGAAGGCTGCCAGCCTAGCTAGATAGAATTTTGTAGATAATTCTGTCATTTGTAAATATTAATGTAAGCCACAGGCTTGTTCTCTTAAATGGAAGAGCATGCTTTTAGATGTGGAACTGCAAAAATGTAGCAACAGTGCACTGTGCTGTAACAAAACTGATAAGTCAAGCATTGTGAAATTCTTTGAACTAAAACTCGGAGCCGAGATGTCTAGAGGGAGCCATTCTGCTTATTGTTTTGAGTCCAGAGTTAATGGGAATTTGCATGTATGTATATATATATACATGTATGTATATATATATATATATATATATATATATATATATATATATATATATATATATATATACACACATGTATATATAACTATATATATATATATATGTATATATATTTACATAGATAGACAGTACTGCTCCTGGGTCTAAAGGAACCCATGGTGGGAAGCACAGACTGCCCCAACAGAATCTGCCAGTAGCAGGGGAAGCCACTAGTCCGGGTATACATCCAGGACCTAGGGTTAAATGTTTTGAATGCAGCCAGTGGAGCCATGTGGCATACAGATGCCCACGGAGGCAAGGTGGGAACAGAAGGTGAGAGAGCCAGTAAGTGGGGAAGACAAAATGTCAATAGTAGGTTGTCTTGAGACAACAGGAGTACCAAACTACCATTCTGCAGATGTCTTGATAGGGAAGGATTTGGAAGAGGCAGTACCATGTGTTAATGCAGTTACACACAGTCAGGCTTTGAGACAAGCATGTGGGTCTGGTAGCCTGGGGAAACCCAGACTTACTGCATGCTCGCAGCCAGGACTGGTAAGGTGGTTACTTCAGGGAGGGGGCTACTCTGTAGCAGTGAGACTGAAGGTGAGCCACAGCTGCTTGTGGGTACTGATGTTCCCTTGGACAGAGTGACTGCAAAGGTAGAGGTGAGTAGTGGTACTCAGGCTAACAGTGAGGTACCAATGTCAGAGGATACCAGACTTCCTCTGGAAGGGGAGCTGGGAAAGGTTACAAAGAGAGAGCTGAGACAGGCTCAGCTCTCAGACCCTACATTGCAAGGCCTGAGGCAGGTAGCTAGTGAGGCACCTGATTCTCAAGGGAAGGGGGAATCTGTATACTGGGACAAAGTGTTACTGTATAGAGAATGGACCCCTGAGGGAGGTCTAGAAGGTGAGAGGGTACAGCAGTTCGTAGTGCCTAGAGCCTACCGTATGGCGCTTCTAGCCATAGCCCATGATATTCCCTTTACAGGTCACAGGGGCATAAAACGTACAAAGAGACGTGTTCTGCAGAACTTCTATTGGTCTGGAATTTCCAGAGTACTGCAGTACCAAAAGGTAGACAAGGCAGGAGACAAGGTGAGAGCTCCTTTGGTGCTTTTGCCTGTGATTGAGGAGCCATTTCAGAGGGTAGCTATGAATATTGTGGGGCCTCTGAGTACACCAAGTTCCACAGGGAAAAAAGTATATCCTAGTGGTAGTAGATTATGCTACACAGTATCCTGAGGCAGTGGCTTTGTCCTCCATTGAGGTAGAAAAGGTGACAAATGCTTTGTTAGAGATTTTCAGCAGGGTAGGTTTCCCAAATGAAATACTGACTGACAGAGATGCCAGTTTCATGTCAGACCTGCTGGCTTGTCTGTGGAAGTACTGTGGGGTGAAGCACCTGAAGACCACCCTCTACCATCCCCAGACTAATGGTGTTGTTGAGAGGTTAAACTCTGCAGTCAAGTCCATGCTGTGGGCATTTGCAGACCAGTTTAAGAGGGATTGGGACAAATATTTGCCCCATCTGTTTGCTTACAGAGAAGTTCCCCAGGAATCCACAGGATGTTCTGTAGTCCTGTCTCGCCTTCATTCTTACACTTGGGATCGGAGCCAAACCTCGGCTCCGACTTGGCCATTCTCTAGCTCCAAAACTTCTGGTTGGCTCGTGGCTAGGAGGTATCCTATGATGCACCATTAACAAACCCCAGATCATGTTTGCTGCTCGTTGAGCTCAGACATGCTTCTTCTTGGCCGTGGCTAAATCAAAACTTTCAATACTTTTTTGCTAGTTAATTGTTGACCAAAATAATTATAGTCAATAGTTTAGTCTGTTAGCGCATTCCATGTCTGTTTTAGACAGTTTGCTGTATTGTTTTCTGTGTTTACTGTTTGTGCTTTGATTGGCCGTTCTTCCATTGGCCTTCTTGTATCCCTTGCTGATTGTTATTTTTTTCTATTTCCCTTTCACCTTGGGCTAGGCCCGTTTGAGTTAGAGGACCTAGTCCTCGGTTCTGTTCGTCTCTCTCCCTGGGCTAGGCACATTTTAGTTAGAGGACCTAGTCTTCAGGTTATCTCTTTCTTCTCTTCTTAGGGCTAGGCCTGTTTAAGTTAGAGGACGTAGTCGTCTGTCTACCTGTTTGTCTTTACTGTTGCCTGTTTATCTGTTTGGCGGTAGTTCCTGTGCATTCTTATCTTAGCTGTTTATTGCACTATGTCTAAGGATTACTAAGGATCACAAGCCGTCGGATTTTAAAAAAAATGTACAAAATGTGCCCAGAAAATGTCCTTAACGGATGGGCACAATCTGTGTACTGTTTGGGGGCTACTCACCTTCAAGAGTCTTGCTTGTTTTGTCATGCATTTAGTCCCCATGTTCTTCAGGAGAGGAAGAACAAACTTATCTTGAAAGGACTTTTGAAGCATTCTTTTGAGGAGTTGACTTCTTCATCCTCCAGCTCTAAATCTCCTTCCTCCAAAAAAGATAAAGCCAAATCTACCAAAAGGCGATCTCCCACTCACTCTGTGACGTCGGAGCTGACAGACAAAATTGCCAAAATGTCTATATCCTCACCAGCTCTACTGGTCTGGGTGCTGACAGAGGTTTCTGTGGATCCATCAGTTTCGGCTCCAGGAGTTTCGGAGCCGATAACTGAGTCTGTGTCTTGGAGCCGGTCAGCTGAACTCCGACCGGTCTCCCTGACTCTTAGGTCGCCTACATTTCAGCGATCTAGGACCCCCACTCTATCTTCCAGGTCCTCTAGGAGCCTTTCTGATGAGGACGTCGAGAGAGTGGTGCGCAGACTGCTTCAGACTTTGGCACTGGCAAATTTACTTTCGGCTCCGGAGCCTAATGTGCCTTTACACCCTGTCGATGTTCCTTCTCCGAGCCACTCTGGGCCTTCAGAGCCAGAGATGTCGGTTCCTCGGGTTGTGGAAAGGTCTGTTCCAGCTACCTCAGTGGGTCTCTTGTTTCCGATATCCACTCCGACCCTTTCGGTGCCATCTGTGGGGTCTAGGGTCTTCATTTCTCCGGTCGGGCCTGAGGGGGACGCTTGGAATCAAACTTCTTTGGTTCCAAGCCTACCTCTCGGTGCTTCGGCTCAGGTGAGCTTGGATCCCGCATCTGCCTCGGAGCCCATCTCCTCGGCACTGAGGACTGCCTCTGCATCTTCGAATCGGGGGGGCATCCTCGGAGCCGGGAGGATCGGCCTTGAAGGTGATGAGGAGTGTGCTGTCCAGGTCTTCAGTTTCAACCACAGGTACCAACACTCTTCCCCCTAAAGCGCAAACTTCAGTCTCAGCTCCCTGTCTCTCCCAACACAGCAGAGACGCGCAGCCTCAGGAAACCTCCATGAGTGGTCCCCAGTCTTCCGAGGTCTCCCCAGAATACCCTTCTGAGGAGCCACCTAGGAAGAAAACTTGTAAGAGGAAACATGTTGACTCCCCTGATGAGTCCTTTACATCAGACACTGACCTCGAAGAGTCAGAAGAGTCCCCCAAGTCGTCCTCTAATGATATCCCATTCGCAGATATCCTTGAGATCCTGAAACAGAGAGGCAGCTAGCCCACCACGTCCCCTTCTGATGAGGAGTTAGTGTACCTGAAGGCTTTCGGGTCTCAACCCTCCACCTTTTGACGAGCTACTGGATTTAGTGAGTTGGAAGGTGTGGGAATCTGCTGCTTCTGTGGAACCGGTTCCTAGAAGACCAAATACATTTTTGTCAGCACCACAGGACAAAGACTTTCCTGCTAATGGCGTTCCAGTAGATGACATGGTGGTGGCAACAGCCACCAAAAAGGAACTTGCTGAAACTTCCTCCACTATCCATCCACCGAACAAGGAATCTCGAACGATGGATAGGTACGGAAAGTGGGTCTTTTCTTCAGTGGCTTTTACACTTAGATCGCTGAACTACCTGTTTCACTTCACAAGGCTCTAGAGAGATCTTCTAAAAGAACTGGGAGAGACTCTGCAAGGTAATGTATCTGAAGCAGTATCTGAGAAGGTTAACGCACAGATGTCTGCCTTAAATTTTATCTTAAACTTCTCCATAAGGCTGATATCTTACACAGCTGATGGATCGAATAGGGCAGTGGGTTCAGGAGTTTCTGTTAGAAGACACTCCTGTATGTGCTTGTGTAACTTTCCAGAGGCCTTTAAGTCTACATTTACCAATGCTCCCTTTGATGGATCCTCATTGTTTGGAACCAAGGTAAAGGACACACTCACCAGGTGCGAACAGGAAGGAAAAACCCTGTCTGCCGTGGGAGTCCATTTTTCTGTTCCTTCTAGACCCTATCCCAAAGGGCAGAAGGGCAGTAAAATGTGATTCAAGAAGTCACAGAGGTTTTTTCAGGATGCACAAGTTGATTCCTTCGCCAGAGCAGAGGAGGAGGAAATAACGATAGATGCCGCCCTGGAGGCAGGGGAGGCACACAGAACCAAGGAGACCGCGATTCCTTTCGTGGCTGCCCCTATCACTGCTCCTGAAAGGAGGCCCGACTGCGCGTCTCTGGAGCCAGTCGGGGGTCATATATCTTTATACCCAGAAGCCTGGCATGATATCACTCAAGACAAATGGATATTAAAGATAATTACCAGAGGTTACCATATTCCCTTCTTTTCTCCACCTCCTCGGATTAGACGAATCCCAAATGTTCCACCCAGTCACAGGGATTCAGCAACTCTAGAAATCCAAAATTTGCTTGTAAAGAGAGTCATCCAACCTGTCCCTGCAAACCAAGTAGGATTAGGGACTTACACCAGATTCTTTTTTTGTGCCAAAAAGAACAGGGGACTTGATACCCATCTTGAATCTCAGCAAATTGAACGAATCTGTACAGAAGTCCAAGTTCCAAATGGTCACCTTACAGTCGATACTCCTGTTGTTAGGGATAGATGTTTGTATGTGCTCCATAGACCTCCAAGATGCATACTACCATATCAAGATGGACAGGGCATCAATGAGTCACTTACGCTTCCGGCTGGGGGCCCAGTCATTATCAGTTTTGCACCCTGCTCTTTGGTCTCACCACAGCCCCCAGGGTGTTCACCAAATGCATGGCAGTGGTAACGGCTCACTTGAGATGTTGGCGATTCCAAGTGTTTCCATACCTGGATGACTGGCTCCTGACTGCCACCACCAGGCATCTACTGTTACAGGCCAGGGACGCTACCATTTCAACCTGCTTGCAGTTAGGAATTACAGTAAATTGGCAAAAATCTGCATTATCGCCCTCTCAGCATGTGAATTTTATCGGTGCCGAAATAAACACCATGTCAATGAGGGCTTACCTTCCCATAAAAAGAATTCAGAATTCAGTTTTGAGCTTACTTCCTCTAAGGAAACTGAAAGCAAAGATGGCGCTCAAGTTGTTAGGGATGATGGCCTCTACAATAACATTAGTTTCATTAGCCAGACTGCACATGAGGGTTCTGCAATGGTTCCTTTTTGCCCAGTGGTCACTGCAGTATTAACCTCTCTCTCACCCCATCCTGATAACAGATTTGAGCAAACAGGATCTTCGCTGGTGGACCCAGACCAGCAATCTAAACACAGGCAGACCGTTTGTCTCCCCCCCCCCCATTTCCACCATGACCATGGATGCCTCCCAGATAGGGTGGGGGGACATTATCTAGGGAGAACAGTCCAAGGCATGTGGCAGGAACACGAGGCTCATTTGCATATCAACATCTTGGAGATGAGAGCAGTGCTTCTGGTGTTGCAAGCACTTCACGGCTTTCTTCCTCTAGGGATGATTGCGATCTACTCGGACAATATATCAGTGGTGTGGTACATAAACAAACAAGGAGGGACCAAATCTTACCCCCTCTGCAGAGAAGCCCTTCAAGTGTGGGAGTGGGCAGTGTCTTCCCAACGCTTTCTGGTTGCAACGCACATTCCGGGGAAATCCAATGTGATAGCCGACATGCTCAGCAGGGCTATTCTGATGCATCACGAGTAGTCTGTGAACACATAAATTGCGGAACAAAATTTTCGCAAATGGGGTCAGCCTTGCTGAGATCTATTTGCCACCCCTCTCAATGCCAAATGCAGCAGCTACTTCACCCAAATTCCTCCGGAAGGGGAGACACCCAGAGATGTACTCGTTCACGATTCGCCCTCGGGACATCTCTATGCTTTTCCACCATTCCCCTGATATCGAAGGTAATTCAGAAAGCAGTATCCTTGGGAAGCAAAATGATCCTAATTGCTCCTTACTGGCCTCGACCGATTTTTTTCCCATTCCTCAGACCTCATCTAATGAACAAACCGTGGACTCTGGACCGAGTGCCAGATTTTCTGACGCACATGTCAGGAGTGTTCCATCCCTCTCTCCACACCCTCAATTTGTCAGCTTGACTTCTCCAATTCCATTCCTAGTCAGGTTTCTTGACTTTTCTCCTGACGTTATACACATTCTGACATCCTCTCACAAACCTTCTACCAGAAAGACTTATACCAGTAAATGGAAAACATTCTCCTTTTGGGCCCATGAGAGAAACCTCGATCCTTACACAGCTCCCATTTCTGCCATTTTGGAGTTCCTTTCTCAGTTGTTCCATCAAGGTTCAGCAGCTGCCACTATTAAAGTTTAACTGGCAGCTATTTCTACCTTTCATTTGGCTAATGACCCTAACCTTATGGCTCATAGACTGTGCAGAGCTTTCCTTAAAGGGGCCACCTTGATAAGACCCCCCGCCATGAATCTGGTGGCACCATGGGATTTGAATTTCGTACTCCACAGACTTACTTCAAGCCTTTTCAAACCTTCAGCAACTTATGACCTTAAGTTCTTGTCATGGAAAACTATATTTTTAGTGGCTATCACATCAGCAAGGAGGGTCTCTGAACTGCAAGCTCTTTCCATTAAACCCCCTTATTTGGTGTTTCACAGAGATAGGGTCTCCTTATGGACAAACCCTTCCTTTGTTCCTAAGATTTTTTTTTCCAGGCCAGTATTAATCAGTCCATTGAATTACCTGTTTTGTTCCCTAATTTTTCTAACAAGGCAGAGTACAAATGTCACCAACTGGACGTGCATAGACAATTGCATTTTTATCTTGACAGAACTAAGTATTTCAGAAGGTTGGATCAATCGTTTCCTTTTCAGATACAAGGAAAGGCCTTCCAGTTTAAAGTCACATTGTCTCACTGGATTTCCAGCTGCATTTCCTTTGTCTAGACAGCCAGTGGCAAATATCTTTCCTTCAAGGTGAAAGCTCATTCTACCAGGTCTGTGTCTACCTTGGTAGCTTTTCAGGCAAAAATTCCAATAGATAATATCTGTGCAGCAGCAACATGGGCTTCACCTCATACATTCATTACTCACTACAAGTTGGATATGGCTTCCAGGAACAGGTCTTCTTTTGGTTCCACAGTACTCAGAAGCATTTTCCAATGAGCCACCCAAGATGAAGATGCTGGGAACACTGTCCTAAGTGTAAGAATGAAGGCAAGATAGGACTACAGAACAATAAAGAAGATATGTACTTACCATAACATTCGATGTTTGTAGTCCATCTTGCCCTTCATTCTTACAAACCATCCCTCCTGCCCCCTTCATGAGGACCTGGTGGTAGAGTGACTACTGCATTATGGTTATGTTGGGTCCTTTCGACATGGTTTGTTCTTTGTCTCTGTATGTTTCTCCTTGCAGCAAACAAGATCTGGGGTATGTTAGCGGTGCATCATGGGATACCTCGTAACCATGAGCCAACCAGATGTTTTGGAGCTAGAGAATGGCTGAGTCGGAGCCGAGGTTTGGTTCCGATCCCAAGTGTAAGATTGAAGGGCGAGATGGACTACAAACATCGAACGTTATGGTAAGTACATAACTTTTTTTTTATTCACCCTTTGAGTTGCTAAATGGGCATAGGGTGAGGAGACCTCTAGATTTAATTTGAGATGAGTGGTTAGGTGAGTATGAATCTCACAAGGAGTCTGTTGTGGCATATGTCCTAAACCTCAGGACAAGGCTCAGGGAACTCATGGGCTTGGCCCAGGAGAACCTGGCAGATGCCCAACAACAGAAAAAAGGTATGGCATGACAGGAATGCTCAAGCTAGAGAGTATGCTGTAGGGCAGCAGGTAATGGTTCTCATTCCTGTCAGACACAACAATCTGCAAGCAGCTTGGGAGGGCCCTACAAGGTGGTAAGGAAGGTAAGTGATGTTAACTACATTGTAGAACTGCTAGGCAGGAGCACAAATTGTACCATGTTAACATGATGAAACTTTACCATGATAGGGAGGCCCTTGTGCTGAGCATTTGCAACGGATTGCATGAGGAGTCTGAGGGTGATCTGGTGACTGATCTTCTCAGTGAGGCTCAGACTGATGCCTCAGTGGAAGGAGTAGCAATGTCCCAGCAGCTATGTCCTACCCAGGTTCAAGAAATCCGAGCAGTGTTACAGGAGTTTGGGGACATGTTCACTGGGAAACCAATGTGCACCCACCTGATGCAGCACCAGGTGGATACAAGACCCCAAAGGCCTATTAGGCAGGCCCCTGTAGCGTGCCTGAGAGAGTCAAACAGACTCTGAGGGAGGAGATACAGGAGATGTTGAAACTAGGGGTAATTCGAGTCTCAACAGTCCCTGGGCCTCCCCAGTGGTACTTGTGCCAAATAAGGATGGCAGCACAAGGTTCTGTGTGGACTACAGGAAATTAAATAGTCACACAGAGTCAGATGCATACCCTATGCCTAGGACAGATGATGCCCTAGAGCAGCTGGGTGGGGCTAAGTATCTGACAGCTGTTTATCTTACCAAGGATTACTGGCAGATGCCCTTAACTCCCAGTGCTAGAGAGAGGTCAGACTTTGTGACTCCTTTTGGCTTGTATGAGTTCACAAAGATGCTCTTTGGGATGAAAAATGCCCCAGTGACTTTCCAGAGGCTGGTAAATCATATCCTAGCAGGAGGTTTTGCCCTTGCTTACCTAGATAATATTGCCATCTATAGCCATTCTTGGCAAGAGCACCTTCAACATGTCAGGGAGGTGCTGGGCAGACTACAGAGGGCAGGTTTGACCATTAAGCCCAGCAAATGTCAGGTGGGTATGGCAGAAGTTTCCTACCTAGGACATAGAGTGGAGAGTGGTAAGATCAGGCCAGAACCTGCCAAAGTAGAAGGCATTCAGGCATGGCCTGCACCTGTTATCAAAAAGCAGGTGAGGGCATTCTTAGGGACAGCAGGGTACTGCAGAAAGTTCATCCCCAGTTATAGTACCATAGCTGCTCCCCTCACAGATCTGACAAGGAAAAACAGGCCAGATAAGGCAGTGTGGACCCCAGTATGTGCGCAGGCATTCCAGAAGCTGTAGGATGACCCCCTGTGTCAGCCAGTCCAGATTACAGCAAAGAATTTGTTGTGCAGGTGGATGCTTCGAACCATGGGGGGGGGGGGGGGCTGTACTTAGCCAGATTTCTTCAGAGGGAGAAGAGCACCCACTGGTTTATCTCAGTCGTAGGCTCCATCCCAGGGAGGAATGCTATGCAGCTGTATAAAAGTAATGTCTAGCCATAGTATGGGCACCGCAGAAACTTCAGCCTTATCTGTATGGAAGAAAATTCACTGTAGTGACAGATCATCATCCCTTAACATGGAGCCAGCCAGCAAAATGCCAAGTTGCTAAGATGGAGCTTAGGGTTGCAAACATATGATAGGTCAGTGCAGCACCGCAGTGGGATTAGCAATGCCAGTGCAGATGGACCCTCAAGACAGGGAATGGGGTAAGGTATACTCAGATAGACCTAACCCTCTCGAGAAATGTTTTGAAAAACTAGCTTGAATTCTCCAGGGGGAGAGATATGTGAAGATAGGTGAAGGCTGCCAGCCTAGCTCGATAGAATTTTGTAGATAATTCGGTCATTTGTATATATTAATATAAGCCCAGGCTTATTCTCTTAAATGGAAGAAAATGCTGTTAGATGTGGAACTGCAAAAGTATAACAACAGTGCACTCTGCTGTAACAAAGCTGATAAGTCAAGCATTGTGAAATTCTTCGATCTAAAACTCGGAATCGAGATGTCTAGATGGAGGCATTCTGCCTATTGTTTTGAGGCCAGAGTTAATGGTTAGAATTTGAATGTATAATTTATTTTATTGCTCTGGCTTCCTGACCATCTGCAACATCAAAAGGGCTATTAATCCCTTGAGTTTCTGTTAGCCTGGGAACCAGAAAGAAATTAAGTAATCTGAAATGAATCGGTGGTACTGTGTTATCAGTTTAAGGACAGAAAGAATGAGGGCATTTGAGCATTTTGTCTTGGGAACATCCACCTCACCACTCTGCCTGTGTCTGTATGTAAGTAGGATCTTAGACTTTAGTTTTTCTCTTAGAAATAGCTAGGAATTAGGAAGATTAGACTCGGGTGTTTTTTCTGTGTTGACGTCAGAACTGTTCTACTGTATTATTTTAAACATTTTCCTGTAATCTCTGAACTCTTGACTAGCACTGTGTAGTAAGAAGTATTGTCTTGTGTTTTTATTATTTATTATTAAATATTTTTAAACCTTTCAACTGTGGCTGTTTTGTGTAGAGATAATTTAAGCTCTAGAGTACATTGCATGTATATAGTGATATTGTCCAAGTCACTCCAAATAAGCCTGGACTGTTCAGTTACACTTACCATTTGGGTAATAATATTGCGCATTATAATTGGACACCCTTTCATAAGGGCCTTTTGGTAGCTGATAAATATTAGTGGGTGGCGGCAGGTGGTACTACCGTATAGTCTGGGAAAAAGGGGCACTGCTGGAGTACCTGTGCCAGCCTTCCCCAGGAGTGTCTTTGTGGTTGTATATAACTTTTATCTCAACGTGTGTGTGTGTGTCAGCTACTTGGGCAGAGACACGAAGCACTGGTTGGACAGAGAGGGTGCTGGAGGTTTTAACTTGCCCACTAGGCTAATATCTGGACCCTATAGCTGTGCCAGTGGGGAGTCTTATTGGGGACCTGGAGAGAAAGGGCAAAACCAGCCCCAGACTGACTGTCATCTCTGTGTGCTCTTAAGGGAAATTGTACTTTACTGTGTGTGTATTTATTATCCTTTCCGTATATGGCACTCCTCACTGCTGTTAGTGGTGAGGGTTGAGGTTCCTTGATTGCTGGGCCAGTGCACGGACGTCACGGAGCTCATTGAGTTGGTCTTTTAGCGAGTGTGGAAGGAACATGACACAGTTGAACTCATACCCAGAAGACCGGACAAGGTTCTGGAACCACCCTCGGGGAAGGAGTTTTTATTTAAAGGGTTTCCTGTTGATGACATGGTCATGGTGGTGCCCACCAAAAAGGAACTCACAGGACAGAGTTCCACTGCCACTGTTCATCCCCCTAACACAGAGTCTACGGTGATGGACAGGTTTGGGAAGCTTGTTTATGCTTCATCCACCTTTGCCCTAAGGTCACTTAATTATTTGACACATTTTACTAGGTTATAGAAAGATTTGATCAAAGACCTTTCAAATATCCTCCCAGGATCCGTTGCTGCAGAGGTGAAAGCATCTGTGATGTCTCAGTTGGCTATCCTGCAATCCATTTCAAATTCATCCATGAGGCTAATTTTGCATATAGCCAAAGGAACCTCAAGGGCTTCAGGTTCAGGCATTTCCATCAGGAGGCATGCCTGGATGAGCTTATTTGATTTTTGCGGAGCCCTTCATGTTGTTTTTATCAATGTTCCTCCCTTTGATGGCTCTTCCTTGTTCAGCCACACAGTGAAAGAAACCTTATCCAGGTGTGAGAAGGATGGAAAGACCCTGTCAGCAGTTGGTGTATGTTTTTCGACCCCTCAGAGATTGTTTTCAAGGTATCAACAAGGTCATCAAAAGATGTCATTCAGGAAATTCAAGCATCCTTTCCAGGACACATGTGGAGGAACTTCTCTCAGGGGCAGTGGAAGGAACTCCATTGGTCGACACCACCCCCGCAGCAGAGGAGGCCCGCAAAACCAGGGGTCAGCCTTCCTGCGATCTTTTTGCTTCCCCCTTAAACAAAAATGCAGCAGCTACTTTGTCCTAATCCCCCCACAGGGGGGAATCACCAAAGGATGTTTTACTTCATGATTGGCTCCCGGTCTGTTTTATGCCAACCCATTGATCCCATTAATTCCGGAATTTCTGCAGTAGCCTCTCATAAGTTGTGCAAAATTTCCGTGCGAGTCACTCTGCTTTTTAGACTTCTGTTTAAGTACCCTACTCCCCCATAGGATCTCAGTCTGGTACTGCAGGCACTAATACATTGCCCCTTTGAACAGAAGCCAAATGTGACCTTTAATATCTTACTTGGAAAACTGTTTTTCTAGTAGCCATTACCTCTGCTAGGTGAATTTCAGAGCTTCAAGCACTGAATTCAAAACCTCCATGCTTGAGAGTAACATTACAAGCAAATGCCTCCTTCTTTCCCAAGGTGGTGTCAGAATCTAATATGAAGTAATCCATTAAACTGCCAGTATTCTTTCCTAATTTTGTTAGCAAAGGTGAATACATGTTACATGTATTGGATGTTCACAGATGGTTATGTTTTTACTTACATAGAACAAAAGACATCAGAAAAACAGACTAGTTCATTTCCTTTGCAGAACTGAAATTGGGAATGCCAATTGCCAAAGTGACTGTAGCCAGATGTCTGACTGATTGTATTTCATTTATTTTATTTATAACAAACTGGGTATTACCTTACCACAACCAGTATGAGCTCACTCAGCTAGATCCATGGCAACTTTTCTTCGGTTTTCCTATCAAGAGTGTACATGTGGAGCAGCAACTTGAGCTGCTCCCCCATACTTTTACTACTCATTACAAATTGGATCTGGTCTCCAGGGGTAGAGCATCATATTTTGGCTCAGCTGTGCTCAGGAATAGCCTTCCTTAGAGTCCACCCGGGATTATAGCTAGCTGGGGACTCTGTCCCATCAGTTGAGGATTGACAACATCAGTTAAAGAAGTTATGTACTTAACCATAACATTCCATCTGTGTTGACCATTTTCATTCTTCCTCATTTTCCCACTCACTACCCCCATCCTTTTCTGTTCACAAACATCTGGACAAATGAGCTGTTAGAGGAACATCATTATCCTTTATACTGTGCTCTAAGTAGTTTCTCCTGTATTGAGTACATAAAATTTTTATGTCTCCTATATCTATGCATGTTAATCTTTTCTGTTAATAAATTGGCAAACAATATCTGAGGTAGCTTAGGGTTGGTGCATTATGTGTAAGGGAGGAATTTGAGAGCTTTTTGATTACCACAAACTTTAGTAATGGCCGAGTCAGATCCGCACCCATCAGTTGAGGAAGAATGAAAATGGACAACACAGATGGAATGTTATGGTAAGTACATAACTTCTTTTTATGCTCATCCTGGTCCCTCCTTTCACCCCATCCCCACCCAACAAGATGTTCTTCGTGTTTCACTGTTGCAGTCATCACACTTGGGTTATCTGCCTGCAGGTAGCCCTCAGTCGGCCTGAATACCAGAGACTTAGTATTTCTGCTTCGGTTGCTGTCACTCCAGGACTGATGTCAGGTCATCAGGGGTAAAAAAACAGGCAGCTGACGCCATTACATCAGCCTTTCTTGCCAAGGAGCCTGAAGCAGAAGCAGTTCGTACGAGTGGTGGACGGCTGCTACCTGAGTTTTAGTTTCCGAATTGAATCATCCTGAAGTCTTCTAAAGCTAAGTACCCCATTGGGGATCCTTTTCTCTTGCTCTAACCGATGTCAGAAAAAGTCAACAATTGTCTTGCCTGTGGAAAGCAAATGCCACACCGAGATTTCCATTTTTACTGCGTCACCTGTTTAGGCCCAGACCACGACGTACCTTGCTGTCGGTTTTGTGCTTTGTTCAACACCCAAACGATTCATTGTTGGGCCCTTATTGTCGCTAAGTCTCCATATTCTGAAATGGCTTCGGTAAGCCCATCCGACTACCGATCTTCTGAAAAAACATAAGGATAAAGACAGAGACAGACTGCACAGGTCCAAAACTGCCGACGACGCTTGCATTAAGCTAGTCGCCAGTTTGCCGATACTCAGTGAGGCACTTTCAAAGCCCCTGATGCCTGCTTCAGTGGATTTGCAAGCCGCTACCTAGACCTGATCGGAGTCCGGTATGTTGCGAGACTCTTCTTTGACTACAGAACCTACAGATGTCTCTACCTTGGATGGGTCTGGAGCCACTGTGCAGGCTCCAGCTTCTGTGGAAGTTCTTCACACTACCGATATTCGACACAAACTGGCGACTTCTTTTGCGTCTTCATTTCTGTCTAAAGTGACCGAGTTTCTAAGCCCAAGAGTACGAGCTACGCCTAAAAAAGCTGATGACTCAATCTCAAGCACCTACTTCCGTGCCACAACATCAAATGCTTAAAATGGCAGAAGACTGGATTATGCTGGTTAGGGGAAGCCAGCCTTCTCCTACTAAGAGAAAAAGAGACTGTCCTTATCAGCTTTAACAGACCAGGAGTCCGACGACTCTGAGGTTTTTGAATATGAATACATGCCTTTATCTGCTTATGAGGATTCAGATGCAGAGGAATGCATTCCCTCTGCCTCCCCTCCAGAGGATTTTTCTTTTGGTGAAACCCTACATACTTTGGGAGCATTTCCACTGGGAATGCCAAGACTATCCTCAGTCCAAAAACATACTCAGTGAATGTCTAGATTTGCCACAGCATAGACCTTTAGCCATACCTCCAGTTCTGGATGTTGTGGGTGATGTTTTTATGGAATCCAACCTAACTCCTGATACTTCACCCCCTGTTCCAAGGAAACCAGACAGGTACTACAGAGTCCCTGACTCTCACATATTCCTTTTCAAATATCCTACTGCTGACCCAGAGGTAATTTCCCAGGGGCATAAAGGTATAAAAGCAACTACAGCCAAGAATCCCACCCCTTCGTACAGGGATTCCGGAGCTTTAGACAGATGGGGTAAAAGGTATACACCTCTGCAACTCTCGCTATAAGGGCATTGAATTGCCGCTTTCACATGCTGAAATACCAGCAACATATTATGGAACTCATTAAGCAAAAATTAGCTATCTTTACAGACTGTGCAGAAAATAAAGAATTACAAGAGCTTATGCATTCTGCAAGCCAGGTCAGCAAGCATACTTTGCAATGTGGCTTTGATGCCCTAGAAGCATCTTGCAGGGCAGCAGTCACTTGTTCTGTACTGAAAAGGCATGCTTGGCTTAAGGAGCTGACCTTGCCAGACCATGTCAAATCAAAATTACTAGACACCCCTTTGAACAAGGACAAGGAGGGAAGAAAAGGCTAAATCTATGTAGACAAAGATTTCTTGCAAGTGCAGCCTCCTAGATTCAGTAGGCATTGCCCCTTGAAACATTGGTCCTTTCCAGCCCCCTCAAGGCCATCTCAAACTAATTCAGGGGAAACAGACCCCCCCTAGACTACAGTCTCAGGGTATGCAGAGATCTAAACAATGGAGTGCTTCCACTTCAGGAACAGGGAGTGCTAAGCCACCCCATTACGGAAAGAATTCACAGTGACTTCTCTATTCCACTCCTCACCTCAGCCCAACTGTTCATGCCCCTAAGAGGAAAACTTGCCCATCATGCAAAAAAACTGGACCTCCATCACCAAAGACCGATGGGTTCTCAACATTGTATCCCAGGGGTACAGATTTTACTTCCACTCACTGCCAACCCTAAAAGGATTCCCAGACCTTCCTCCAAACCAGTGGGCAGAGGCACTAAACCAAGTTCAATCCCTGCTGTCCATAAGGGCAATTCAGCCTGTTCCTGCAGAACAGATAGGTCAAGGGTTCTATTCCAGACTTTTCCTGGTACCCAGAAAAGAGGGCACTTGGCACCCAATCGTAGATCTTTCCACTCTAAACACCTTCCTGGTGGTACCAAAATTCAAAATGCTCACCCTTCAGCAGGTGCTTCCTATGCTGTCCAAAGATTCCTGGTTAGCCACCCTAGACCTAAGAGAAGCCTATCTGCACATCCCTGTCAGGGACTCATGCAGGAAATACCTACATTTCAGGGCAGAATCTATGCATTATCAGTTCTCTGCACTTCCCTTTGGTTTATCCACTGCTCCCAGAGTATTCACAAAATGCCTGGCTCCAGCTATTGCTTATTGCAGACAGAGAAAAATTCAAATGTACCAGTACTTGGACGATTGTCTGATTCAGGCAGGCAGTCAGAAACAGCTGTTGCAGCACCTGACATTTGTGAAGAACCTATTAAACCTCCCAGGGGTACACTATCAACAAAAAGAAATCAAAACTAGTCCTCAGTCAAAAGATTGCATTCTTGGGAGCAAGCTTGGACACAGTATCCCAGATGGCATTCCTTACTCCAGAAAAACAAGCCTATCTGACAGGCTACTTCATTCAAATGGCCACCAGAACCCAGCTATCCGCAAGGAAAATCCTGCAGGCCCTAGGGTTCATGGCCTCTTGCATCCTACTAATTCCATATGCCAGACTGCATATGAGGAAACTTCAGTGGTACTTAAGTCTTTGGTGCCAACATTCTCAGGACCTGGAAACCGTCATACCTATCATACCTTGTTTAAGAACAGAGTTTCTTTGGTTGGCAGCAGCATGCAACCACAACAAGGGAGTTCCCTTTACTCAACCCCACGCCGCCCAGACCCTAACCACAGACGCATCAGACTATGCCTGGGGGACACACCTGGATGACAAGTGCATTCAAGGCCACTGGAGCCCAAGTCAAACTCATCTGCACATCAACCAAAAAGAAATGGTAGCTGTTCAGCACACTCTGACAGCTTTCAGGTCCCTACTGTCACCAGGATCCCAGCTAATAAAAACAGACAACACCACAGTTATGTGGTACATCAACAAGCAGGGGGTAACCCACTCTTACCCACTCTGTAGGCTAGCCAGGGCCCTGTGGAACACGGCCTTGGCATGCAGATTCATCTGCAAGCTCTGTTCCTGCCAGGCAGACAAAACTCTCTGGCAGACAACTTAAGCAGAAATCTCCTAGACCCACATGAGTGGCAGTTAGATACCAGCACCTTCAGTATTCTAACCAAGAAATGGAGGACCCCAGAGGTGGACCTCTTTGCCTCCCCCTGCAATCACCAGCTCAGCACATTCTGCACCAGGACACGTCACAGCAGGTCCTGGAAAGTGGATGCCCTATCCTTCCAGTGGGAAAACCTCCCAGTCTGTGCATTCCTCCCTCTGCCTCTTCTCTCAAGAATATTGCTCAAGATAAGACAGGACAGACCAAGGACAATCCAGATTGCCCCGGACTGGCCACACCAGCACTGGTACCCACTACTGTGCAGCCTGTCACCGGTGCCACCATGGCACCTACCACAGATCCCAGCCCTCCTCACTCAGCAGCCGGGACAGATCTTGCACCCACAACTGCAAACCATGAATCTTGCAGCCTAGCTTATTCCTTAAATTCTCCCCCAATGACCAACCTAAGCAAGCAGGTGCTGGATGTCATTCTTGAAGCCGGACGACCCAGTACAAGAAAATCCTATGCTGATAAGTGGAAAAGGTATTGTTCCTGGACTCACTCTGAAGGAGAGGACACAGCACTGCCATCCTTGCCTCTAATCCTGGATTAACTAGCAGACCTTCTCCACAGAGGCCTTTCTTTCTCCTCCATTAAGATCCATGCCTCTGCCATCTCAGCTCATTACAACACTGAGCTACCTCTCTTCTCTCACCCTCTTATCAAACAGTTCCTGAGAGGGGCAAACAACTTAAGGCCACCAAAGAGAGCACCCACCCCTGCTTGGGACCTTAACTTTGTACTGGAAAAGCTCACGCAACCCCCCCCCCCTTTGAGCCTGCAGCGTCAGCAGAGTTAAAATTTCTCTCTTGGAAAACAGCCTTGCTTCTGGCCATCACTTCAGCCAGAAGAGTGTCTGAGCTACAAGCACTTATGGCTGTGGAGCCCTTCATTATTTTCCATGCTGACAGGGTTTCCCTCAAGACTAACCTTTCCTTTATGCCTAAAGTGGTGTCCAGTGTGGCTCTTAACCAAATCTATCCATTTGCCAACCTTCTTCCCTAATCCTCAGAATAAAGGGGAAAGGATCCTGCAATCCTTGGTCATGCACAGACAGCTCAGATTCTACCTTGAAAGGACTAAGCCCTTCAGGAAATCTAACTAGTTACTAGTCAGCTTTGCACCAGGAGCAGAGGGCAAGGCCATTTCAAAACAAACAACTTCCAAATGGATAGCACATTGCATCCATTTCTGCTACAAGCACCATGGGAAACCAACCCCTCAGGGGGTCAGAACACATTCCACTAGGGCAACTTCTACCTCTACAGCATTCATCAGGGGAGTCCCTACCAGGGACATCCTGGAAGCTGCTACCTGGAGCTCTGTACACACCTTCACCAAGCATTACCACCTGCTTGTCTTTTCCAAATCCAGGGCAGGTTTTGCAACAGCAGTCTTGCAAGGCATACTAGCCAGCCCCAGCACTTCTTTACTGCCTCCACCCTTTCTTCAGCTTTGGGAATCAACCCAAGTGTGATGACTGCAACAGTGAAACACGAAGAACATAGTACAGTTGTGTACACTTACCATAAATGTAGATGTTCAAGTGTATTCACTGTTGCAGTCCTGGTTTCCCTCCCTCCAGCCCCCTTCTCTCCCTCTCTCCCTCCTCTCTATGTCTGTTACTCACCCCTTTCAGGGGTATAGGTATTTACTTTTTACTGGTGGTATTTTTCTCCGCCATAACTTAGCTCCCTATTGGGGGGCTCCTGACATTTGGGGCAAGAAATACTGATGTAATGGTGTCGGCTGCCTGTTTTTATACCCCTGACAACCTGACGTCAGTCCTGAAGTGACAGCAACTGACGCAGAAATACTAAGTCTCTGGTATTCTGGCTGACTGAGGGCTGCCTGCAGGCAGATAACCCAAGTGTGATGACTGCAACAGTGAATACACTTGAACATCTACATTTATTGTAACTGTACACAGCTGTACTTTCTTCACACAGATGCATCAGACAAAGCATGGTGAGCTTGGACAGGATCCCACAAAGTGCAGGGGAAATGCTCCCCCTAAAAAAAAGAAATGAGAGCTCTTCTGCAAGCACTCTAGATATTCTCCCATTTCTGGAAACCAGGCTCACTGTTGGTGTACACAGACAATGCCACTGTTAATTGGTATCTGAACATACTGGGGGGGCACAAGATCTTACCTACTGTGCAGGCTAGCACAGGAGGCATGGCACCTTGCCCCACAAATGAACATGACTTTTACAGCAGCATACATTCCCTCACAGGAGAATGTACTGGTGTACTTTTTAAGCAGGTCCTTGGAGGACCCTCATGAATGGACCTTGAGCAAACAAGTCTGTAAAACAATGAGGCATCAGTGGAGAACACACCAAGTAGACCTTTCTGCTTCACCAGAAAAATGCCAGCACCCGCTGCTCTGCACCAGGAGTCCTTCTCCCTTAGCTTGAGGACAGATGCTTTCTCTTTCTAGTGGTTGGGGAGGTTCCTGTATGCCTCCCCCTCATCACTATGTCCAGAAATCCTTTTAAAAGTTCAAAAGGAAGCTCCATAAATCCTACTCGTGGCCCCTTTCTGGTCACCACAGTATTGGTTTCCCATCCTACTCCACCTGTCTAAGGGAAACGGTTGAAAAATACCATTGCAACCAGATCTGCTCATTCAACAGCAAACTCTGCTTCTCTCTCCAAATTTAGTCTCTCTCATTCTAACTCTGTGGATGATAGGGTTCTGATCCCTAAAAACATGCCTTCTCTGAGGAGGTGGTTCAAATTCTACAGGAAGCCAGAAAACCTACCACCAGAAAATTGTGTACAGCTAAGTGGAAAAGAATTCCAATGTTATGCTTCAGGCGCAGCCAGGACCCATTCTTATCAAATGCCCCTTCTGTCCTCCAGTATCTCTGTGAATTATTGTACTCTGGTCTGGCCTAATCTTCCATTAAATCCCATCTGTATGCTATTAATGCCTGCTTGTCCCATGATCCTCCTCTCATATCCATGGCAGAGGTCAATATTTTCTTCAGGGGAGTCTTGCATCTTAAGCCACCTAGGAAACCTATCAAATTTCAGACTGTTATGGCTGTTCCCTCATTTTCTACAGGGACAGAGTGACTCTTGGGTCAATCCATCATTTATGCCTAACATAGTGAATGAAATGCCCCTTAGCTAGGGTATCCAACTGCCTACCTTTTTTCCTAATCCCCAAAGTAAGACGGAATGAATTTTCTACTCACTAGATGTTCACAAGCAGCTAAGGATCTACTTAGACAAAATAAAAACTGTCAGAAAAAATTACCAACTTTTTGTTTCATTCATGGATGTCTTTAAGCAAACCAGTGCAGCTTGGATATTGAAGGCTGTCTCTTTCTGTTACATGCAGTATGGGCAAGCATTGCCTTCCTGCCCAAAAGTACATTCTACTCGGGCATTTGCCTCTTCTGGGGCATTCAACATGGGTGTTGATGCCAGGTCCATCTTTGAAGTGGCTGCCTGGTCTTCTGTGCACACCTTCACCAAGCATTACAAAATTGATGCCTTTTCGAGATCCAGGGCTGTCTTTGCTAGGTCTGTCCTGTCTGGTGTCTTGGACAGCTCATCCTCCCTTTAGCCAGCCTCCCTCTTCTCTCCCTCCTTCAGCTCTGATAATCAGCCTTATTTGAAGAATACCACAGCAGCGATTTCCGTCAGGACATAGCATAGTTGTGTAAGAATTTATCATAACAGCAGATGTTCTACTGGTCACTGTTGCAAAATTCCTTTTCTCTCCTTCCTTCCCTCTTGTATTCATGTGCTACAGTATTTCTCTCTTCCTGTGCTGTAAACTGTTAAATAGTAGACTGCTTTTAGGGGACTTTACTTACCGTTTTGAGCTACATCCCTCCTAGCTGACTACTTTCCTCTCTCAGTAGTATTCAGGACCACTTTCCTCTCTCAGTAGTATTCAGGCCGCTGGCTTGGAGATGGTCTGAGGTTTTCAGGCGTATGTCTACCTATATACTCCGAAGCATATCAGATGGAATCGCTTGTCAGATGTATTCCCTTTGGAAGTTAAAACTTTGGTACCCCATCCAGACGTCAGTGGACAAAACCTCATATGTTAAGAATACTGCAACAGTGATCAGTAGAATGTCTACTGTTATGGTATGTTCTTACACAACTCTTCTTTCACAGCACAGCAGCATGCTTGCAGGCCAGCGGATGTTTTCTCATAAAGTACGTACTTAATAGTTACCACATAGTTTTGTTTTCCAACTTTATGCTTGTATATTTGGATTTCCTATTATGTATTTTTATAAATTTGTCTCTTTTATGTCTGTATTACATGCTGTTTCATTTGTCACACTGTCCATTGAATAAATATTGTCTTACTTAGGCATGCAAAACCTTGTTCTCTAAAGTTAAATGAAGTGTACAATATCCCAGTCATGTTGAAAGTTGGAAGTTGTGTTCATTACACTTTACCAAAATATCAAAAGCTCGTGTGTGTGTGTGTGTGTGTGTGTGTGTGTGTGTGTGTGTGTGTGTGTGTGTGTGTGTGTGTGTGTGTGTGTGTGACCCTAAACCTTCCTTGGTGACATGTGGTGCATTGACAAGTCTAGGAAGTTTGTTTGTTAGTGCACTTTACCCGCACATTTGCCACACAGATGTGTTTCTGTCAGTTATGTGAAAGTTTCCCACGTGCTTGGACCTTTTGTCTTAGTGGTGCTGTGCTGCAGTTCAATGTGTAAACTGACGTTTTATTCCTCCTTTTTTGTGGGCTATCTTGTGTTATGCTTCTAAGCAGAGTTTAGCTTATTTGTGCATGCTTCTTAATCAAGTAAGGAGACAGCTGTTCTCATTTTCATTATTGCATAGTTATTCTGGCATTAAGGGTTTGGAAATAGTTATAAATTTATGTGATATGACGAGGACAGAGAGATGGTTACGTATAAACAGTAGATGTTGGTGTCATGTTGCTGATTTTAGAACGAAATCCTCACTCTAAGCTGATATAGGTGTTGTGTTTGCATTAGCTTTTTTTTATTTCTGGTGGATTTTTTCAATGGTCACAGATTTAAATCCTTCACAGCAAAAGCTTGGCCTTCAGCAAGTGTCTGTTTTCCATTATATTCAGCATGCTCACACTTGATCATTCTTGGTGATGTATTGATGTGAAGCTTGTTGTTCAACCAGAAATCCATACCCGTATTTCAAAGATCTCTCACACATCTGTTCATGGATCAGGTTAGAGCAACGTAACCTTTACTGTTATAGAAACATTTTATTTATTGATTTATTTTTATTTATTTTACATTTGTTAACCTGGTTAGTCCAGCTGAGCATTAGCTCGTTTTCAGTGGAGACCTGAGGAGAAAAAGCTCCGCAATCAGTATTAACATTTTACATAAAGTCAGCAAGAAAATTGCACTGGCAGCTAAAACAATTAGGGAAATAACATTTTATAATAACATTTTACAGAAAATAGTTGGATACAAATGTTAGAGATCAAACTGCAAAAAGCATTTACAACAAATCATACAGAAAAGCAGTAGAGTACAATGTCAGAATTTTTATAACAAAAACTTAGGTACAGTGTCAATGTAGGGGAAACAGTGTTCATTATTTCCAAGTAGTTATATACAGTATAGGTACAGATGGAGTAGTAAGGTAATATAGAGGTTAAGCAACGAGACAGAGAGGTAAATGGATATTAAGACAGACAGTGAAAGAGAAAGGAGGGATGAGAGACAAGCTAGGGTTAGGTAGTTGCAGGGAGGATGACTACAATGGCAGGACCATTTATTTATTAGATATTCCCGAGTGACTAGTTTGAAATGTTTTGTTTCATTAAAGGACCTAATTTCTAGGGGTAGTTGGTTCCAAGTTGTAGCAGGGTTATAGTTATAAAATAAACACCCTGATTTGGTTTTGGGTTTATAGATCTGTAGGAAGTCTTGGCCTGAGCTGTGTAATGTTCTGGTTGGGGAATATTTAGTTAATAATTGAGTGAAGGCTAGGGCAGAAAGATGGTAGATAGAGGATGGAGTGGATAATTAACAGTTGCTGTAGTAGCAGCAAATGAGGGAATTCAAGCCACTGCAACTTTTTAAGAGATGGGCAATGGTGTGATTTGTAAGTCTGGTTTGCAGCAAATCTGGCAACTCTATTATACGTAGTTTCAAGTTTGGTTATGAGTGTGGTGTTAAGATTTGTGTATAACTGAGAGCTATAAAGGAGGGTGGGAAGAAGAAATGCATGGGGGAGAGTTATTCTGGCTTAGTTGGTTAAATGTCTTTTGTTTTGGTAAAGGAGTCCGAGTTTCTGGTGAGTCTTTTTGATAGAGGTGGTGATATGGAGATCAAATTTAAGCTGATCATCTATTATGACTCCTAGCAGTTTAGTGCTAGGATCAGAAGTAATGATAGGATGGAAAATGTTTTGAGATTGATGAGGTTTTTTGGGAGGAAGAATAGGAGCTTAGTTTTCTTAGGGTTGGGGATTAATTTGTTGTCACAAAGCCATGTCTCTATGATGTAGAATGATGCTTGGGTAGTAGAGTGGAGGTCAGATGGATTGTCAGCAATGGTGATGACTGTAGAATCATCAGCATATTATACAAGTGTGAAGTTGGGACAATAAGTGTAAAGTAGGTTGGTGAAAATATTGAAGAGCAGTGGCCCCAGTATGGGTCCTTGGGGGATACCCATTGGGATGCTTGGGGGGGGCAGAGTGCCATTTAACAGCTTGTTTGCGGTTAGAGAGATAGCTGGAAAACCAGGATATGGTGGGAGGAGAGAAACCTAGGTGAGAGAGTTTGTCTAGGAGGAGGGGATGGGAGATGGTGTCAAAGGCTGGGAACAGACATGAGCCTAGTTTATTATTATCATGGGCCAGTGATACAGTATTAATGAAAGATATTAGTGCAGTTGTAGTGCTGTGTTTGGGACAAAATCCATGTTTTGTGTGTGTTATAAGGTTCTGTTGGAGAAGGTATTGCATTATCTGCTTGTGAAAGCCTTTCTCAAGAATCTTGGAGAGGTGAGACAGTATAGCAGTTGGTCTGAAGTTTGATATATCAGAACAATTACCTCCTTTATGTATGGGTAATGTGTAGAAAGATTTCCATATTGATGGAACGTATGATTCAGAGATAGATCGGTTGATCAGGATGGATAGGCTAGGGGTTCAGCAGCTATATGTAGAAAGTAAGAGGGTAGGTTATCAGCTGAGGGGGAGTAGGGTTTGAGTTTGGAAAGTAGAGATTTAATATATTTAGTTGAGACAGATGTAAGAGAGAAGAAGGAGGGGAAGATGAGAAAGTGGGGTTTTTAGTATTTTTACTAGTGGGGAGGTCATTAATTATGGTAGTTATTGAATTAATAAAATGATTGTTAAATTCAGTGGCAGTTTCTTCAAAAGTTTTATTTGGGCATGGGTTGGGAGGGGAATGGCTTCCTGGATGCAGTATATGATTGATTGAGTTCCAAAATTTTTAGGGTCAGATTTTTGGGTAGTGGGAGGGTTTGCATAGAAGTTGATCCTGTCTTTGTTGATATTTTTTTATTTGATTTCTAAGTTCTTTGCAAGTCTGTAGGAGAGAAGGGGTCTTTGTTTTGGTCCATAATTTCCATATCTTGTCACATATTTTCATCAAGGCTCTAGTATGTTTGGTCAGCCAAGGAGCAGTGTTTGCTTTGATTCTGATAGTATGGAGGGGAACTAGGGAGTTGAGGATGTTTAGAAAGGTAGAGTTGAAAGAGTGGACAGCCTCATCTAAGGGGAGTGTAGTGAGATGGGACCAGTTTAAAATATTAGAGAGTTTGTTTATGAAAGAGTCTGCCAAACATTTGCCAGAAGAAGTAAACTGTAAACTCAGGCTGTTTTATTTCAGACTTTGCTTAATTATTTTAAATGCTGCGTATCATTTGCCACTGGTGTCTTACTTATTGCTGTTTTATAGTCAGATTACTCTAGGAATGTCCTTGTATGGCATGACAGCGCCAAGCTTCTCCTTTGTTCCTGAGTTGTAAAACTGTTGCCTCAAGAAGAGTAAGGAGTCCAGGAACATCTCTCTTATTTTTGTAATGGACATGAAGTGGTTCAGGGCTGTTGGTTACCCAAGTATATAGTAGTTTTGTCAAAAGCTTGCAGCATGCATGAAAAACAAGTTTGTGCTTGCAGGAGATGTAGAGGTACTCTGCAAGTTGATGGCTGTTTTAGCTTGCTCTACATGACCAGCTTAGGCAACCATCTTATGTAACAAGCCAGCATTCATTTTGTTCCCAGTGGGTGTATTTCTGTCTAGAAAGTTGTAGCTAAAGGATGAGGGGGAGGGAAAAGGATAGCTTTGAACAGCTGTAAGAAGTGGCAGTCAAAAAAGTGGTTGGGTTAAGAAGAGGGCATTTCAGAAATGGTGTTTTTTAATAAAACAGGTTGGGAGGGTACTTGATGTGGGGGGTTTTGTCATATTTGCTTTCTTTATCCCCTGTGAAAAACTCAACATGTCTTTATACGAGAAATTAATTCTGTAAGTAAAGCTATATTTTATAGTATTTCTGCAGTCTAAGGGATACCCCCTTAGTTAAGCAAAAGTTGTTTTTTCTGTGAAATTGGTTAGTTCTGAGGCTTTGACGTTTACAACGGAAATGGAGTTTGTTAATTAAAGTGCCATTTCTGTAAGTTCTAAGTCTTGGGTAATGGATTCACTATTCTGTTAATAATTTGCATTCACCCTTCACAAAACAAGTGTGATGTTGAGTTGTGGCTTAGGTGCTGGTTTGTGCATTGAATATGTATGTCAACATAACCAGATGTATTGTAGCAGTCTCATTTTTCTGTGTTAAGTATGCAGTGAAGTGGCATAGACAGTGTTCTGTCATGAACAAATGATAGTGGAATGGAGTTCTGGCAGTACAGAACTAGTTAGTCTTTTTGCTTTTCTTTCTTAAGAGTTTGAAATGTTCGACATTTGTTTTTTAATTTGTTTGGACTGCAGAGTCCTATTTTTGGGCCAGTATGACACTCCCCTGCGACCTTTCTGATCTAGGCAGGTGAGGTCCATCACTGGACAACTTTTAGACAGACGGTCTTTAGTGGTAGAGGTCTTCTCACATAAAATATATATTTTTATAGTAATAATAAAAACTCATAGCAACCATTATCCGGATCTGGTTTCCATGGTGTATTTGGCAAATGTGAACTGTACTGATAATATGCTTGTTGTCTCAACAGTACTGCTGTTATGAAACATTCCCCCAGTGTCTCCAGTGCCAGGAAGGCCCAACAAGGAAATTCCACTCTTATAGAGGTGACTGGGCAATCACTCAGTCTGTTGTCACGTATCCGCCCATCCACGTAGCAGGGAATCTCTTGCAAACTGCCTTCACCTTCCAGATGTAGGTCTCCAGTACTGAAGATGTAATTCTAACCACTGAAGCACAGAATTTGACCAGCTGGCAAAGGTGCTATCTAAACCTTTAACTAGACAGAGGTGGAGAGAAAGCTCTGTAGTTGCTTGCATCTGTTAGATAGAAGTGCCTGTTTAATGTCAAAGTACAAGCTTGGTCATGGCTGTACAGGTCAAAATTTAAAGTTGCCCTAATTCCATAATTTATATGAAATTCTGTTCAGAAGATATACATATATATTCTGACAGAGTCATTGATTTTGCTGAGTTACAGTGAGCAGTTATTTTGGTTTCAGCATTACTCCTAACCCCATCTATAAATAGTAAATATTCTTTTGTAGACGAGCTATGCTTTCTCTTTGATTTTCCAAGCTTAGTTTGGTAGTATTTGTTTCATGCTGTGTCCTTACAGCACTTGGAGCTCTGCTAACTGTATACATCATCTCAAATGGTACTGCTGGTCATTCCCAGTGTTAGCTCACAACAAAGGAATGCACAACACATCATCTTGCTGGTCATTCCCAGTGATAGCTCACAACAAAGGAATGCACAACACATCATCTTGCTACGATTTTAATCATCTAGGAAGTTGAAGTCTCGCTTCACTTATAGTGTGGTTGTGACTTCTTTAGAAAGTTCATTTTCAAGTTATTAACCCTCTGTATTCTCATTTTTTATCACACGTTGTGCTTTTCATTCAATGCCTAGATATGTACTTGTTGACATTGGATTCAGGATGTACAGTTGTTGCCTTTTCAGTTCATGCGAGCTCTTTTATGACTGCAAGAGCAATATGTTAATGCCTCAGCCATAGGTCAAGTGTATGACCACAGCTGAATTGGAAAGTGAAACCTGAAATATTCTCTGCTGTTAGAGAAATTTGGACGTTTAGTTTAAGGAACAATTCCTGTGTACCAAACTTGTACAATCTTTCAATGCACATGCATTTAGTTATGCCTCGCTGCTGTAAGAGGACTGTCAAAGCTGTCACGGTTGCAGAACCTTGCACTAAGTGAAATGGAAAAGGAAGTCTATCCCAATGAAGCTGTATGATTTCTGTTCACTAAACAAAGAAGCATTATGTTTTTGAAAGATTCTGAGCATTTGCTGATGTTACCAAATACCTTTTCCCAGAAGCATTTATTTTACTAATTTATTAGCCTAGCTCTTCCAGCACTTTAGCCAGTATTCAGACTCTGCTCACCTAGGTCACAAGTCAGGGATTTACCCCTGTCAGTCAAATTACTGAGAGGGAAGCAGAATAAACAGTGGTATTCTTGGAAGGGATACAGATTAACTTGGGCATGGGATGAGGATCACTTATCCCACAGCTACCCCCTGATGTGACAGCAGAAGCCACTCTTACAGATGCCTAGATAACAGCTCCTCCAGATGGTCGTTGCCTCCACATGGGTATGTTTCCTAGCATGGGGGGAGTTAATGGGCTTGAATCTAGTTGAGAAAGGTTCAGTGGTTAGCAGGTGAGAAAGAAAATGGAAGAAAAAAGGAATTGTTGATTTACTGTAACTTTGGAGTGGTTCACAAGCTTGTTGTTCCTTTCATGCTGTAATATTTAGATTTGTATTTTTGTGTGATGTATCAAATTAGTCTCATAGCAGACAGACTTGTTTTGCTTCTTTAACTTTGGAGTTATTTATGCACTTATTGAAGTTTGCTAACCAGGTACTTAACCTGGTCCAGAATGGACCCATTTCTCCTTTGTCCTGGATCCAAGGCAGAAGATCAAAAACTCCAGTAAGTGTAATCAAAAAACAAAACTGGTATGAAATCTAAAGTGCACTAAAGTAATTTCTAGTACTTAAAATATTTATAGCATATAGGTAACCACTCTGAAATTCTGAAAATAACATTGGAAGATAGACTTAGTCAATAAAGCGTTGAACAGATTTTTCTGTATGATGCAGCTGTATAATAAATGATGATCTGACGTAGTTGACTTCATTTGGTCTGCAACCTGTGGGTATTCGGATCCAAATTGGATCTGAGACGGCCGCATCACTAGCATCTGATCCCAGCTCCAAGCTCCTCCCTTTACCCATAATGCTCCCCTGTCTCCTTCATTCCCTGAGATCTCGTTTGCCACTGAAAAGCTCTGCATCGTGGTCTCAGAGCTCAAGGCTGTATTTTGATAAGTGACTAATTTTGTGGGTAGTTTAGACTAGGTTTATTTCCCAACCTTCTCTTTTTTTCACCTCCCCATACCACGTTTGTCCGTCGGATTAAAAAAAAAAAAAAAGTATGTTGTAGTTAGCGTAGTTTCCTTCTGGTCTCCCGCTCCCTCTCCCTTAGAGTGTGTGTGTGAGTGTCTGTGGGTGCTGCTTGGGGTGATTGTTTTCTCTAGTATAGCTGGGACCCCCAAACCAGTTTTCAGGAAATGCACAGTGTGTGTCCATAAGCTCTCCGCAGCTGATGGCCATACTCTGTGTGTGTAGTGTGTTTGGGCGCCCCATTTGCTGACCTGTGGCCCTATTTGCATGGGTTTCAACCTGCGGGCCCTTAAGGACAGGAGGGCTAAGCTGGTTATGAAAGGTCTGCTCTATTCTTTGGGGGCAGCTGTCCTCGTTACCATGTTGGCTGCCTCTGCCTCAGCTGCTTCTACTTCATCCCCTCCTCAGGCCTCTGGGACTCACCCTCCCGCCATGAGGTCTGGGGAAGACAAAAAACGAAAGGACAAGTCTAGGAAGTGGTTCCCAGACCGCTTGGCTCTGACGGGGCCTCCTGCTAAATCTAGGACCCCTCCCAGGCCCAGTACTCCTTGGCTCCGATCGCCCAGGTTCTCCCTGGAGCTGGAGGTATCTAGGCCCTCATCTAGAGGCTCCCCTCATCGACACTCCCGGCCACTGTCGGTCACTTCTTCATCTAGGTCAACCAGTAGTCTTAGCAAGGCAGAGATGGACAGGATGATGTGGAAGTTCATCCGCACCCAGATGGGAGTCTTGCCAGTCCCCTCTTCCTGTGGAGCTCGCAGCTTGCAGCCCTTCAACCCCATAACTCTCTCCCATCCGACCATTGTTTTTGGAGTCTTTGGATTCGAGGACCCTCGGGGTCGGAGGTTGGCGCCGATGGTACCTTGTATCTCGACGCTGGCCATTACCTTGAGTGTGTCGGATCTGACTGAGTCGGATCTGAGCTCTTGGAGCCATAGTCTGGGAGTCAAATCCGAGGGGGCACTGTCATCTCCAAGCCTTTTGAAGTGGAGTGTCCCCCTCAATATCTCGGCACCTGCAGTCTCAGCTCTGACTCCCCCCATCAGATCCGAGGGGAGCGGCTGCCATGCTTATTTCTAAGGAAGTGTGCTCCCCCTCATCTTTTGACATGGTGGAGAGGGTTCTTTTGAGTGTGTTGAGACCCCTGACCATCTCATCTTTGGGTTCAGCCCCGGCATTCCTACGCTTTCATTGACAGCCCATGCTCGCTGTGCCTCAGGGAGCTCCCATTCAAGAGAGCAAGAAGCTTGCAAGTCTCCCACAGAGAGTCCCACTGAGGAGGCTCCTCGCAAGTTGACATGCAAAAGGAGGCACCTGGACTCCTCTACAGAGTCCCTCACGGACCACACTGACTTGGAGGAAGGAGAAGTTTGCCCCAGGTCACTCCCCAAAGATGTCTCCTTTGGAGATATCATGGAACTCCTTCGCCAAAGGAGGAGGTTGTCCTTCCTGACACCAACCCTGGACAAGTTGGTGTTCCTAGAGGCATTCGGCACGAGCCCATCTACCTCCTGGGTGTTCCCTCCCGCGGACCTGCTTGTGGACCTAATAATATCTCGGGCATGGAAGGAACTGGACACCGTGGAGCCTATTCCCAAGTGTCCAGATAAGATATTCAGCCCCCCACCAGACAGGACTAGCTGGAGTAAGGGGTCCCCAATAGATGCTATGATGGTGGCAGCCACCACAAAGAAAGAGCATTGCAGGCCCTTCATGCCCATCTTCCCCTAGGGACTGTTGCTGTTCAGTCAGACAACATGTCAGTAGTCTGGTATATCAACAAACAGGGCGAAACCAGATCTTACTCCCTTTGACGCGAGTTCATGAGAGTGTGGGAATGGGCTATTTCCACCGGCCACTTTCTGATGGCATTGCACATTCTGGGAAGGTCCAGCATTCTGGCGGACAGGCTCAGCAGGACTATTCTTATGCCTTACGAGTGGTCTCTGAATCCTTCAGTAGTGGAACAGATCTTCCTCAAGTGGGGTCAGCCTTGCTGCAATCTCTTCGCATCTCCTTCCAACGTGAAATGCAGTGAGTTCTTCGCTCTGAACCCCCTTCGGGGAGAAGCCCCCAGGGGCACACTGGTTCATGCTTGGCCTCCCAGTCTTCTTTATGCTTACCCCCCCCCCCGTTACCTGTCATTACGAAGTTTCTTCAGAAAGCTTGCAGGTTGGGGAGCTCAGTAATCCTCATTGCCCCATTCTGTCCTTGTTAAGTCTGGTTCCCCTCCCTTTGGTCTCACCTGGCAGTTCCACCATGGATCTTGGATCCAGTTCCGGATCTCATTTCGCATCCCTTGGGGATTCCTCACCCAGACTTGGACACTCTGAAATTCAACACTTGGCTGCTCCAGTTCCATTAATAGGTTCATAGGTTCGTAGGTTCATAGGTTTATACTAGGCTATCTGCCCTAAGGCATTTATAAGCCTAGCCCAAATTTTTGTGGCTTACGCCACCCCTTATATGAAAAAATACTGTGCCCATTAGTTTGTTGTGCCTCTGTCCAGCAGTGACACAGAGATGATTCCCGGGGTAAACCTACGATCTCCCATCCACAGGTCAAGATTTCTAATAAACAGAGCCAGCGAGGCGCTCTGCCTCACATGGACCAGGATTCTATTCCACAGCATAGGGAGTCTCTGAGTGATAAATCTATCCCTCCAGCACGTCCTATGTATGTCCGTGCTAAGGTTTAAGTCACTTGCTCTAGTGGTTTTGGTGGATTTGGATTTTTTGAGGTGGAGCATGTCCATTAATTCCGGGTTGGACATGGCCTTGTATGTCAGGCACATGTCACCTCTGAGCAGACGGTATGCGACTGAATAGAGCTGGAGTTTCTTCAATCTGGCAGCATATGACAGATTTTGGAGTCCCTTTATCCTTTTGGTGAGGAACTTTTGGGGTCTCTCCAATTGCTGCAGATGTCGGGTGAGATACATCCCGAATGGGGCATTGTACTCGATCATTGGTCTGATAAGTGAAGAGTACAGGGAACAATGACCTCACTAGATCTGGATGTGAATCCCTTCATGATCAGGTGGGCAATGTAGAAGGTCTTTCTAACCACTTTAGCAACGTGAGTGTCAGAAGAAAGGCCACTGTCAACCTGGGTCCCCAGGTCCCTGATAACCTCTTCTGTGCCTAGTGGATTGCCACCTATATGGTAGCTTGGGGTTACCTTGTTTTTCCCGAAGGGTATGACTATACATTTTTTGGCGTTTAACTTCAGGCCATGGCTCTGGCACCAGCTATCTGTTTCTGTGAGTCCCTTCTGAAGGATATCCGTGTCCGATGCACTTTCCACTATGGCGCCCAGTTTGCAGTCGTCTGCAAACTTTGTCAGCCAAAGTCCTCCCATGTTGGCCTGTACTTCTGAGAAGTAGATGCCGAACAATAGGGGCCAAGGACCGAGCCCTGTGGGACACCACTTGTGACTGGCTTGGAGTCTGACATAGCGCCAGCAACTCTAACCCTGTGGGTTCTGTCCTTAAGCCAGTTTGCAACCCATCTTGTGACATATGGGTTTACATTTAAGCTGGTAAGTTTTTCTACAATACCCAAGTGGGGTATTGTGTCGAAAAGCCTTTGCAAGGTCAAGGTCGGCCGTATGGACTGCCTCTCCCTCACCAACGGCCTTGGTGACTGTTTCAAGAAGTCGACCAAGTTCAAAAGGCATGATCTTCCCTTGACGGCCAAACTGGGTCGGGTCCAATGTCTGCAAGTCCCCTATATCTTTGTTTATGAGCTCCATTATGATCCTCTCCATAGCTTTGCAGACTAGACTTGTTAAGCTTATGGGGCAGTAATTACCAGGGTCCGTAGAGGCACCGCCTTTGTGGAGTTGGACCACAGTTGCCGTACGCCACTCCTTGGGCACGTATCCTGTGGTAAGGCTGAGATTAAATAGCTGCCTTATGTGCGGGTTTAATTCCTCATTTAGCTCGTGTAGCACACAGCCGGGGACACCATCCGGTCCCATTGATGCTGTGTTTTTAGCTTTAGAGAGAGCAGCTTTCACCTGCACATTTGAGATGTCTGGATGGCTACAGTCCGCTGGGATAGTTATCTCTCCTTTAGGGGGGGAGAGGGGGGTGAAGTTTGCACTGAACCTGTCTGCCAGTATGTTGGCAATGTCTGTGGGTTCAGTGATTTTTGTATCATTTTGGACTAATTCTGAGCATATCTGGGAGTTTCCACCCAGGTTCCTAACATAGCTGAAAAAGGCCTTATGATTGTCCTTTGAATCCATGGCAATTTTTCTCTCAAAATTGGCCTTAGTTGATTTTATGAGTGCTCGATTTTTTACTAATAATGATCAGGGGTGACTTCCCTTTTATGGATTTTGTTCTATCATGTAATAGCTTTCTCCTCTTATTGTAAAGTTTGTTAATGGCTGGGGTCCACCAGACTGGACGTTTGCCCTTTGTGGAAAGAGTCTTGGTTTTATTTGGGATTGCCTGATCCATGCAGTCCTGGAGGTGTTCATAGAAGGCATTTGTAAGGGCTTCCGCAGCTTGGGTTGTGGTTTCCACTGGCTCAGGGGCCTTGAAGGATACCACACCAGTCTTGAGTAGTGTGAAGTTTGCTTTAGAGAAGATGTCCTTCATGGATGCATCTGCAGTCATAACAAGTGGGTTGTCCTGTCGTCAGGCAGCCCTGCAGTCGGCCGGATTCCAAAGTCCGGGTCCGCTTCGCTGATGTCGCTCCACCCGACGCCATCTCTGCTGGTCTTCGGTATAAAGCATCAGCCGACGCCATTTTCCTCAGTCTTTCTTGCCGTGCTCAAGCAGAAGCTGTTCGCAAGTGCCGGTCGGTCGGATCCAGAGATTACTTCTACCGAATACTACTTCAAGACTTCTAAAGCTAAGTACCCGTTGGGGACTCTTTCTTGCCTCAGCCGATGTCAGAAAAAGTTAACAATTGTTTAACCTGTGGGAAACAAATACCTCATAAAGATTTCCACTCTTACTGTCTGCCTTGTTTAGGCCCAGCCCACGACGTAGCAGCCTGTTCGCCTGTGCTCTTTCAACCGACGAACGCTTAGGCGCCGGTCGGAGTTTGCAGAGCAGTTTTTCGGTACTGATTTTGCGTACATTATGTCGCCGGATTCTCCGACTACCCCAAAACGCAAAGATAAAGACCGACACAGCGGTCCGCGGTTTCGGCCGAAACCACGGCAAAGCAAACCATGAGTGTCTCGGTTTCGCCGAAACCGAAAACTGCTCAAAGTACAGCTGAACCTATTCTTACAACTGAGGCCCCTGCTACAACTCTTGAATCGACCTCAGAAATTTTACCCACTACGGTGACTGACTTATCAGATACCATCCCCTTGGATGTCTCTACCCCAGCACGTGGTACTGCTAGGCCTCCAGCAGCCATGTCCATTAAGGCCTTCGCCAGGGCTAAAGCAGCCAAGACTACTAAATCAGTGCCTGTTAAACCCCCTCATCCAGGCCCTCTTCTAGTTCTCAAATGCTTTCTTTGGCAGAAGATTTAATTTCTTTAATTAGAGGATCTCAATCTCACCCAGACAGGGCCTCTCAGCCCCCAGAGAAGAGACCTAGGGCAGAGCCCCCTGAGCCAGTGTCTTCTGATGATTCTGCTCATGAATCAGACATAACTGACCAGCCTGAGGCTCCCTTTTCCAATTTCGAAGATTCTGATGCTGAAGAATCCATTCCAGCCGCTTCCCCACCAGAAGAATTCTCCTTTGGAGAAACCTGCATGCCATGCGAGAACAGTTCCAATGGCAGCAACAGGATTTTCAGACTCCAGAAAAGACTTAGGACTTTTCTGCACCTACCACAGCACAGGCCCTTAGCTATACCTCCTGTTCTCTCTGTGGTGGATGATGCTTTCTATGATGTTTGCTCCGCTCCAGATTCTTTACCCCCAGCCCCTGCCAAACCAGACAGATTTTACAGGGTGCCAGATACTCATCACCACCTTTACAAGGCTCCTCTTGCAGACCCAGAAACTATATCCCAGGGTCCCAAGGCAGTAGCCGCAACCACAGCTAAAAACCCTATTCCTTCTGAAAGGGAAGCAAGGTCACTAGACAGATGGGGTAAAAGGTCTACACTTCAGCTACTCTCTCAGCTAGAGCTTTAAACTGTCAGTTTCACATGATACAATACCAAGAGTTTATGCTTGATCAGTTAACTAAAAGCTAACTACTGATGAATCTCTTGATAAGAAATATGTATTAGAGATGGTAAATAACATACAACAGGTTAGCAACCATTCTTTAAAATGTGGCTATGATGCACTGGAGGCTTCATTTAGATCAGCCATGACAGGCACAGTGATAAGAAGACATGCATGGTTAAAGGAACAAGCTTTACCGGATCATGTTAAAGCTAAGTTGCTAGATGCTCCTATGGACAAGACAAGTTTGTTTGGTACACCTGCCCAGCAGGTCATGAAGAAAATGGAAGAAAAGGCAAAATCTGTTCAAACTGTTAAAGATTTCCTGCAAGTCCAACCCCAAGGTTTAGCAGGAACTGGCCTGCCAAAAATTGGTCCTTTCCTGACTCTGCAAAATTTCAAAGGGGCAGGAATAGACGTTCCAGAGGCAGAACCCAATCCAGAGGAGGTGCCTACAGAGGACGACAGTGGCAAGGTAACAACAGAGGCACAGACACAGCCACTGCCTCTACATCAGCACAGTCACAGTGACTTAATCCTAAATCCGCCTACCAGGGAAACAGATAGCAGCTCCTCTAGGCGGAAAGTTAACCTTATTTTCAAAGAACTGGCACTACATAACAAAAGACAAGTGGATTTTACAAACCATAGATCAAGGTTACCGGTTTCACTTCCACACTTTACCAGTCAAAAGAGGAATGCCAAATCTACCTCCACATCAAAAAACAGAGGCTCTACGCCAGATAATGGAGTTAGCAAACATGAGAGCTGTGGAAAGAGTGCCAACAGCAGAACAAGGAAAGGGTTCTACTCCAGACTATTCCTAGTTCCAAGAAAGGAAAAAAGTTGGAGACCAATTCTCGACCTGTCCACCTTAAATACATACATCATCGTCCCAAAATTCAAAATGCTGACCCTACAGCAACTTCTTCCCATGCTGGGCAAGGAGTCTTGGCTGGTAACTCTAGATCTCAAGGAGGCATACCTGCACGCCCCAATTCGACCAATCTGCAGAAGATACCTCAGATTTCTTGCAGGATCAGAGCACTTTCAATTCTCAGCATTGCCCTTTGGCTTACCTACTGCGACCAGAGTATTCACAAAATGCCTGGCATCAGTAATCGCCCATTGCAGACTACAGGGGATTCAAATTTATCCATACCTGGACGACTGCCTGCTACAAGGGGACAACAAAAGCAAGCTGACAACAGATTTACAAAGGGTCATTTACTTGCTACAAGGACTGGGATACACAGTCAATTTACAAAAGTCAAGGCTGATACCATCCCAAACAAGGACATTCTTGGGCTGAATTGGACACAGTACAACAAATGGCATTCCTGTCTACAGAAAACAAAAGAACTTCCTCTTTACTTCTTGGCACTAACAAAACTGAACAAGTTAACAGCAAGAAAATTTCTACAGGCCTTGGGCTTCATGGCATCATGCATAATCTTGGTCCCATTTGCCAGACTACATATGAGGAAACTACAGTGGTACCTAAAGAATTTATGGTCCCAACACAGACACAGTCTAGAAACAGAAATCCCACTAATTCCATGCTTAAAACAGGAGTTTCTATGGTGGGCTCAGGCATGCCAGTCAAACCCAGGCCTGCCCTTCCGCAGATGTCAACCAAGCCAGACCATCACAACAGACGCTTCAGATCTAGGATGGGGCCCACATGCTGGACAAATGCGTGCAAGGATTGTGGACACAGGATCAAATTCACCTGCACATCAATCTAAAAGAAATGCTGGCAGTACAACTGGCAATCCAAAAGTTCAAACCTTTCCTCAAAGAGGGCCAGTTGATGATAAGGACAGACAACACCACAGTCATGTGGTACATCAACAAACAGGGAGGCACTCATTCATACCCCTATGCAGAATGACCTTGGAGCTGTGGACCCTGGCACTCAGCTACAACATTCAGTTACAGGCAATATTTGTACCGGGGAAAGACAATACTCTAGCAGACATACTAAGCAGAACCACTTCGGATGCCCACGAATGGAAGCTGCACCCGGACATCTTCAAGACCATCTCAAAGAAATGGAGAATGCCACAGATAGACCTATTCGCATCACCTCTCAATCACCAGCTCATAAAATTCCGCACGAGGACATTCCACCCACTAGCATGGAAAGTGGACTCACTCTCCTTCAACTGGAAAGGCCTAACAGCATATGCATTTCCTCCTCTTCCTCTGATACACAAGGTACTACTAAAGATCAAGGAACAACGCCCAAGGATAATCCTGATAGGCCCAAACTGGCCAAGACAACACTGGTATCCACTACTGAAGAGCATGTCTCGAACAACATGTGGCCAATACCCTGATGCCTTTGATGTTAACTCAGAACAACTACAGCATCATACATCCAAACCTAAAACGCTGCAACTGACTGCATGGAACATCACATAGCAGCAGCTAATCCAGAACTTTCCCAAAGAGTTAAAGACATTATTCTTGAAGCACGCAGACCTTCAACAAGAAAGAACTATGCTGGAAAATGGAAAAGGTTTGTCATTTGGAGTACCGAAAGAGGAAAAGATGTGTCAAACATAGATATGCCTAACATTCTGGAGTATCTGGCGAACTTCTTCATTCAGGCCTGTCCTACTCCTCCATCAAGATACATGCATCAGCTATTTCAGCAGAATACAGCTTTGATCCTCCTGTTTTTTCACACCCTTTGCTCAGGCAGTTCCTCAGAGGAATCAAGAATGTAAAACCTCCCAGGAAACCACCATTACCAGCTTGGGACTTAAACTTTGTGCTAGAAAAGTTGACACTAGCACCCTTTGAACCAGCAGCAACAGCAGACCTACAACACCTGTCATGGAAAACTGCTTTCCTACTGGCAATTACTTCAGCAAGGAGGGTTTCAGAACTACAGGCCTTAATGGCAGTGCAACCCTTCCTAATCTTCCACCAAGATAGAGTGTCCTTGAGGACTAATCCTACATTTATGCCTAAGGTGGTATCCAGAGTATCTTTAAACCAGGCAATCCACCTACCTTCCTTCTTTCCCAACCCACAAAACAGAGGGAAAGAATACTGCATACCTTGGATGTACATAGACAGCTACGCTACTACTTGGACAGAACAAAAATAGCAGAAAGACTGACCAACTTTTTGTAGCCTATGCAACTGGAAGGGAAGGAAAAGCTATTTCCAAACAGACAATCTCCAAATGGATAGGAAATTGCATACGATACTGTTACTCCTTCCATGGAAAACCAATTCCACAGAACATAAGACCTCATTCTACAAGGGCAACAGCCACTACCACAGCCTTCTTACGAGGAGTGGCAACCAAAGACATTATTGAGGCGGCTACTTGGACCTCCGTGCATACATTTGCCAAGCATTATAATTTGCCTCTTTATTCCAGATCCCGAGCAGGGTTTGCCACTGCTGTACTGCAAGGGATCTTAAACACACCATAATCTACCTTTATCCTCCTCACCTAGTTGGCTATGGTATTCTACCCACTTGTTATGACTGCAGATGCATCCATGAAGGACATAGTACAGTTTTGTACCTACCATAAATGTAGATGTCCGAACTGGATAGCATCTGCAGTCAGGATTACCTCCCTCCTTCCCTCTGTGGTACTCCTAGGGTGTTTACCCTCCTAATAGCTAGCTGTTGGGGAGTCTTTATGGTGTATTTGTTTGTATATATGTACATATATGCTTATTGTTGTGTTTACCTCTATCTATTTGGAAACATTGGCATCTATCCAAATTTTACCCTGCAAGAGGGCTACTGGCATCTGGGGCAAGAAACACTGAGGAAAATGGCGTCGGCTGGTGCTTTTATACCCAAGACCAGCAGAGATGACGTCGGGTGGAGCGACATCAGCGGCGGACCCGGACTTTGGAATCCGGCCGACTGCAGGGCTGCCTGACGACAGGACAACCCACTTGTTATGACTGCAGATGCTATCCAGTTCGGACATCTACATTTATGGTAGGTACAAAACTGTACTTTCTTCACTGTGGTCTTTTTTGTTTGGGCTGGGGGCGGGATGTGGATTTCCAGTGAGATTAGTTTATGATCAGATCTCACCAATGAGGGATATACTTCCGGTGTGGAGCATTTTGTCCCCATGTTTGTGATAATGAGATCTAGTATATTTTCCCCTCTCGTGGGAACAGTGACTAGCTGTTCCATGGCATTTGAATTTATGAACTCCAGGAACCGTTGGGCTAGAAAGTTAGGGCTTGAGTAATGTTCCCAGTCTATATTCGGGTAGTTGAAGTCACCCAATATGATGGTGTTTGGAGATGCATTTATACCCTCCAGTGTCTTCAGGAAGGCTGTGTGGGGTTCCTGAGTTTGAGAGGGTGGCCTGTAGCATGCTACAATTTGTAGAGCAGTTTTGCCTATGGTTAGTTGCACCTGGATGGTTTCCGAAGCTTCGTGCATTGCCACCAACCTGGAGGTGTGGGTATCCTTTATGAATATGGATACACCCCCTCCTTTTGTGGTGTGGTCCGTGTTTTGGGGCCGGAACGCATGATATAAGGTAAAACCTAATAGTGCCGGGGTGCTCTCAGGAGCCTTGAACCAGGTTTCAGTTACAGCACAGACATCAGTGTTCTCCATACTGAGAAGGGCCTCGTGTGCGTGCATTTTGAGATTTAGACTTCTGGCATTGAGCAGCATTACCCTCAGTTTCTTCCCATTTTTGTTTTCTAGGGTGGTAGGTTTAGAATTTGAGCCTTGCCTAAAAAATGATTAGAACTCCCGGTTAAAACAAATTTGGTTGTGGCTCACCATTTTGGTTGTGGCTCACAAGTCTTCAACCAGGAAAATTTATCACAACAAGTGGAAACTCTTCTTTATGTGGGCCTCTCAATGGGACCTAGATCTGTTCACGGCTCTGGTTTCGGCTGTTCTGGAATTTCTAGCCAGTATCTTTTACCAAGGTGCTAGTTCCTCTACTGTTAAAGTCCAACTGGCTGCCATCTCTAACTTCCATGTGGGGGAAAACATGGCTTCCCTAGCTTCTTCCAGACTTTGCAAGACCTTCCTTAAAGGTAACTTCCTTTTAAGACCCCCGGTGAAAGATCCTACACCTCCTTGGGACCTCACCTTTGTACTTCAGGCTCTAGTGTCTCCTCCCTTTGAGCTCGCAAAATCAGTAGAATTACAATTCCTATCTTGGAAAACTGCCTTTTTGGTAGCTATCACTTCTGCTTGGAGGGTATCGGAACTTTAAGCATTGTCCATTAAAGTTCCTTATGTGGTTTTTCATAAGGACAGAATTTCCGTACTAATCCTTCCTTTCTTCCCAAGGTGGCTTCAGAAGCCAATATTAATCAAACTATCAATCTTCTTGTTTTCTTTCCAAATTTCCAAAATAGTGGTGAATACAAATTACACTTGTTGGATGTGCACAGACAACTGAGGTTTTATTTACACAGAACAAAATCCTTTTGTAAATCTGATCAATTGTTTGTATCCTATTCAAAACCTTTTCTGGGCAAGCCAATTTCTAAAGTGACCATTGCTCGCTGGATTTCCCAATGTATCATTCGAGCATATTCTGATAGAGGCATTTCCCCTCCGGGTCAGGTGAAAGCCCACTCCACTAGGTCCATGGTTACCTCAGCGGCTTTTTGGTCTAGGGTGTCGGTGGATGACATTTGTTCTGCAGCTACTTGGTCCTCATCTCATACAAGTTGGACATAATATCCAGGAGTAGGGCATCCTTTGGCTCTGCAGTGCTCTGGAATATCCTTCCATGAGGGCCACCCAGGTGGTGGTAGCTGGGGACTCTGTCCCACAGGCTGAAGACCAAATGAAGTCAACTACTTCAGATAAAGAAGTTATGTACTCATCATAACATTCCGTCTGAGTAGTTGTACTTCATTTGTCTTTAACCATCCCCCCTCCTTCACCCTGACCTTGTCGTTATTGTTCTAACCTTGTATTTGGGAGAGGAGCACTATAGTGGCTCTCCTGGTTTTTATGCTTGGCTTAGTTATTGGGAGCCATTAGTGGTAAGGTCTGATTGGGTTGGGGTTGTGGTTTCTTGAGCAGCAAACTTGATTTGAGGGAAGGAAGGAGACAGAGGAGCATTATGGGTAAGGGGAGGAGCTTGTAGCTCAGATCAGATGCTAGAGATGTGGCCGTCTCAGGTCATATTCGGATCTGAATACCCACAGGTTGAAGACAAATGAAGTACAACTACTCAGATGGAACGTTATGGTGAGTACATTTTTATTTTATTAAAAATATGTCCACAAAAGCCTGGCATCACTGCTAGCTGAGCTGCTGTTTTTGCAAGAATTTGAAAAAGTCGCACAATTTAAAACTAATCTGCATGGCTGTTTTTTTTTAATGTTGACAAGTAAAAGCTGGAACTCTTCTCGAGCTGTTTATTGCTGACAAGGGTCTCGTTTTTTGGAATACTTGGTTGTTTATTGTTTCTATTGGTCTGTTCTCTTATTTTTTGTGTTTTATTCAGCTTGGTATTTGTGATTACTTTTTCTGATCAGAGTAGCATGATTACTAGAAAGAAGTTAAGGACATAATCCAGTGTATTTCTTTATTTATTGCATCTCTTAAAGCAAGACTTTTTCACTTTTCTTGCTGAAGAGAAATCATTTAAATTTTGTCCTATACATACATTTGATTAGCATCAGCTTTCCTTGTAATTCAAATCTGGATCTATTGAAATTAGATGTTCTTCGTGTTTCACTGTTGCAGTCATCACATTTGGATTATCCCTGCCAGGGTAACCCTCGGCCGGCCTGAATTCCAGAGACTTAGAATTTCTGTGACAGCTGATGTCGCTTGAGGACTGACGTCAGGTCGTCAGTGGTATAAAGGAAGGCAGCCAACGCCATTACATCAGTCTTTCTTGCCGTGGAACCCGAAGCAGAAGCAGATCGTACAAGTGCCGGTCAGCCGGTACCTGAGTTTCATTTCCAAATTGAAGTAGAAGTCTTCGAAAGCCAAGTACCCCATTGGGGATCCTTTTTTCTTGCACTAACCGATGTCAGCAAAAGTTAATAATTGTCTTGCCTGTGGAAAGCAAATACCACACTGGGACTTCCACTTTTACTGCATCACTTGTCTAGGCCCAGACCACGACGTCCCTCGTTGTCAGTTCTGTGCTTTGTTTAACACCAGAACTATTCATTGTCGGGCCCTTATTGTAGCCAGATGTTTCCGATTACAGTCCTTGAATTTCGATATGGCCATGATAAGCCATCCGACAGCAGATCATCTGAAAAAACATAAAGATAAAGACAGAGATAGACCACACAGTACCAAACCTTCTGATGAAGCTACTGCCAAGCTGGTCATCAGTCCTCCGGAACTCAGTGAGGTGCTTTTGCAGCCCCTGATGCCCGCTTCAATTAATTCGCAGGCCGCTACTGAAACCCTTTTGAGTCCAGTATGCCGCAGAACTCTTCTTCATCTAAAGATCCTGCGGTTGTCTCTACCTTGGATGGGTCCGTAGCCTCTGTGCAGGCACTGGCTTCTGAGGAAGCCCTTCACAACACCGAATCCAGACATAAACTGACACCTTCTTTCACGGCTACCTTTCTTTCTAAAACTACCAAGTTCCTTAGGCCCAGGGCTCAAACCACCCCCAAGAAACCGACTACAAGCCATTCTCTCTTGCCTCCTCCCTTGCCTCAGTCACAGATGCTTAAAATGGCAGAAGACCTTATCATGCTGATTAGGAAAAGCCAAACCACTGCCTCAAAAAGAAAAAGAAATCTGTCTCCAGTTGTTTTGTCTGAACACAAGTCAGATGAATCCGATGCATTTGACTATGAAGAGATGCAGCCCGTCTCTACATATGAGGATTCTGATGCAGAGGAATCTGTTCCTTCAGTCACTCCCCAGAGGATTTTTCATTTGGGGAAACCCTATATACCTTAAGGGAGCATTTCAAATGGGAGAGTCAAGACTACCCCCAGTCTAAAAAGAGACTCAGAAAGTTCCTGGGTCTTCCACAGCACAGGCCCTTAGCCATCCCCCCAATCCTAGATGTGGTAGATGATGTCTTCCTTGAATCCAGCTTGACTCCAGACGCCCTTCCTCCTGCTCCCAGAAAACCAGACAGGTACTACAGAGTCCCTGACTCTCACAAATATCTTTTTAAAAACCCAACAGCGGACCCTGAGGTCATTACTGAAGGCCCAAAAGAGGTTAAAGCTACTTCAGTTAAGAATCCCACCCCCTCAGACAGGGATTCCAGAGCACTAGACAGATGGGGTAAAAAAGTATACATCTCAGCTACTCTTGCTATCAGGGCACTAAATTGTCAGTTCCATATGCTTAAATATCAGCAACATACCTTGGAACTCCTTAAACAAATAAATTCCTCCTTTCCTGCATGGGCAGAGTCTAAAGATGTACAGGAGTTAATACACTCTGCTGGTCAAGTAACTAAACACACTTTGCACTGCGGGTTTGCCATCCTTGAAGCTTCTTGGAGGGCAGCAGTCACTGGATCTGTCATTAGAAGACATGCATGGCTTAAGGAACAACCCCTGCCAGACCATGTCAAATCAAAATTGTTGGATGCACCCTTGCACAAAGATAACTTATTTGGTACTAAAGCAGAAGAGGTGTTAGGAAGAAAAAGCATAATCTATGCAGACTGTTAAAGATTTTTTACAGGTACAGCCCCCTAGGTTCAGCAGGCATTTTCCTTCCAAGCACTGGCCCTTTCCTGCACCTAGTAAACAGGGCCAGCCTATGCCCCTTGGAAACAGACCTCCTAGACAGCAGTCCCAGGGGTTGCAGAGATCTAAGCAGTGGACTGTACCCCCTTATTGTAAGAACTCATAATGACTCACCCCCTCCTGACCTCGCTTCTGTCCACCATCACATACCCGTAGGAGGAAAACTCTCCTTTCACTCAAGCACCTGGGCCACCATTACCAAGGACCAATGGGTTCTGAACATTGTGTCTCAGGGGTACAAATTTTCCTTCTACACCCTTCCTACCCCAAAAGGGTTCCCAGATCTACCATCAAATCAGTGGGCAGAGCCTCAAAAGCAAGTCCATACCCTGCTTTCCTTGGGAGCAGTAGAACACGTTCCTGCAGAGCAGGTAGGCCAAGTTTCTACTCCAGACTTTTTCTGGTACCCAGAAAAATGGGCACCTGGCACCCCATCCTCAATCTATCCATTCTAAACACCTTCCTGATGATCCCAAAATTCAAAATGCCCACCCTCCAGCAGCTGCTACCCATGCTATCCAAGGAAGTTTGGCTAGCCACCCTGGACCTAAAAGAGGCCTACCTTTACATTCCCATCAGGGAGTCCTGCAGAAAATATCTTCACTTTAGGGCAGGATCTCAACACTTTCAGTTCTCTGTGCTTCACTTTGGCTTATCTACTGCTCCCAGAGTTTTCACAAAATGCCTGGCTCCGGCCATTGCTTTTTGCAGACAAAGAAATATTCAAATTTACCCGTACTTAGACAACTGCCTTATTCAGACAGACAACCAGGAAAAGCTGCTTAAAGACCTGACCTTTGTAAAGGACCTACTAACCTCCTTAGGTTACACAGTCAATGAAAAGAAATCCAAACAGGTACCCACCCAAAGGATAATCTTCCTGGGAGCAAGTCTGGACACAACATCCCAGATGGCATGCCTAACACCAGTGAAACAAAGCTTCCTATCAGCTTACTTCTCTCAACTGGCCACCAGGCCCCAGCTTTCTGCAAGGGAAATCCTGCAAGTCCTGCGGTTCATGGCATCTTGCATACTCCTTATTCCATATGCCAGACTGCCTATGAGGAAACTTCACTGGTACCTAAAGAGCCTTTGGTGTCAACACTGTCAACATCTGAAAACTCTTTTACGTATTATTCCTTGCCAGAGGAAGGAATTTCTTTGGTGGGAAACAGCCTGCTACCACAACGAGGTACTGCCCTTCTCCCCACAGACCCATCAGACTACACTTGGAGTGCACACCTGAACGGCAGGTGCATACAGGGCCAATGGAACCCCCAGCAACTCTCCCTGCACATCAATCTAAAAAAGATGATGGCTGTGCAGCAGGCCTAGATAGCTTTCAACCCCCTTCTCTCTCCAGGGGTTCTCCTAATCAAAACAGACAGCACCACAGTGATGTGGTACATCAACAAGCAGGGAGGGACTCACTCCTACCTGCTGTGCAGGCTGGCCATGACCCTTTGGTTCACAGCCTCTTCCATGCAACTACACCTGTTAGCACAATACCTGCCAGGCTGTCTCAACTCCCTGGCAGACCAATTAAGCAGAAAACTTTTGGACCCCCACGAGTGGCAGCTCAACAGAAACACCTTCTTAATAGTAACTCAGACATGGGTATCCCCGGAGGTTGACCTCTTTGCCTCCCACACCAACCATCAGCTCAGCAAATTCTGCACCAGGGAGCATCACTGCATGGCATGGAAAGTGAATGCTCTGTCCTTCGCCTGGTAAACCTTTCGGTCTATGCCTTTCCTCCCCTACCGCTCTTTTCCAAAGTACTGATCAAAATAAGGGAGGAAAAACCAAGGACCATTCTCATAGCTCCAGACTGGCCTAGACTTCACTGGTACCCCTTGCTGCGCAGCCTGTCCCCACTACCCCCATGGAATCTTCTTCAGATTCCCAACCTCCTAACCCAGAGGGAAGGGGAATTCATGCACCCCCCAATTGCAGACACTCGGTTTGGCAGTTTGGCTTATACCCTGACCCCTGACCAATCTGCCATCCACAGTAAACAGGTTCTGGATGTTATCCGAGAGGCCAGATGCCCTAGCACCAGAAAGTCTTATGCAGATAAATGGAAAAGGTTCTGCACCTGGATCCAGGCTAAGCGGGCCAATACGGCACATCCCTGCATCCCTCTCATCCTGGATTACTTAGCTGACCTACTACATAGTGGTCTCTTTCTCCTCCATAAAAATTCATGCCTCTGCTATTTCAGCTCATTTCCCACTGAGCAGCCTCTTTTTTCTCACCCTCTGATCAAACAGTTCCTCAGAGGGGCTAACAACTTGAGGCTCCCCAGAAGGGCACCAACTCCAGCTTGGGACTTTATCTTTGTGTTGGAAAAGCTCATCCTGCCTCCTTACAAACCAGCTTCTTCTGCAGAGCTAAAATTTCTCTCCTGGAAGACAGCCTTCCTCCTGGCCATTACTTCACCCAGAAGAGTCTGAGCTACAAGCAGTCATGGCAGTGGCACCCTTCATCATCTTCCATGCAGACAGGGTATCCCTCAGAACTAATCCATCCTTCATGCCCAAGGTGGTGTCCATTGTGGCTCTCATCCAATCCATTCATTTGCCCACCTTCTTTCCTAACCCTCAAAACAAGGGGGAAAGGATTCTGCACTCTCTAGATGTGCACAGACAGCTCAGATACTATCTGGACAGGACTAAGCCTTTCAGATAATCTGATCAACTGCTGGTTAGCTTTGCTTCAAGGGCAGAGGACAAAGCCATCTCCAAACAAACCATTTCCAAATGGATAGCACACTGCATTCATTTCTGCTACAAACTGCATGGCAAGCTTCCCCCCAGGGGGGTTAGGACACACTCCACCAGAGCAGCCTCCACCTTTGCAGCTTTCCTCAGAGGAGTCCACACCAGGAACATCCTGGAGGCTGCCACTTGGACATCTGTGCACACCTTTACCAAACATTACCACCTGCCTCTCTTTTCCAAATCTAGGGCAGGTTTTTTTCTCTGCAGTCTTGCAGTGCATGCTAGCCAGCCCCTAGCTTCCTTGACTGCCTCCACCCATTTCCTCAGCTTTTGGAATCTACCCAAATGTGATAACTGCAACAGTGAAACACAAAGAACATAGTACAGTTGCATACACTTACCATAAATGTAGATGTTCGAGTGTCTTTACTGTTGCAGTCCTGGTTTCCCTCTGTCCTTCCTCCCTTTGCTTTTTATTACATTTTTTCCTTGTTGTTCTCCTTTCCTTACAAGGGACATATTGGTATTTATTTTTCACTGGTGTGCTATGCCACCACAGCCTGGCCTCCTATTTTGGAGCGCCTGACCGGTTAGGCCAAGAAAAACTGATGTAATGGCGTTGGCTGCCTTCCTTTATACCACTGACAACCTGATGTCAGTTATCAAGCGACAGCAGCCAGTGCAGAAATGCCAAGTCTCTGGTATTCAGGCCAGCCGAGGGCTACCCTGGCAGGGATAACTCAAATGTGATGACTGCAACAGTGAAGATACTCGAACATCTACATTTATGGTAAGTGTACACAACTGTACTTTTCTGTTTTAATAATGATTCTGTTCTGTTTGTAAGTTGTAATGTGTTGTTATTCCATAGCAGTGTTCTTTTTGTCACTTATGCAAGAAACGTCTAACCTTTTTGTTTGAGAATGCCTCTGTGTGGTCATTCTTCAGAATTAAAATCCTCAGATTTACGATTACCTGGAAAGTGTTGCTACTCATACTTAGCAATATTTACCAACTTTTTCCCCCTTGATCTTTCTCATTACGGTTTGTCCCACTCCCATCTTGACTCTTAAGTTCCCCTAACCTCACAGCATCTTTGCATACCAAACATGAGAGTCAAGGAGAGTCACAGTCTGTCATTCTGTCAGAGTTGGAAGATTTTTTTTGTTTTTGTACTAAGACATTTGACAAGTGTGCCACTATGCACCTTGTTCATGAGTTGTAAATTCCATAAAATGCAATGAACATTTGGTGATCTGGGAAGTTCATCTTGCAACATAGAAGGTCCTTCTATGAAACTCTTGTTTTTCCTCCATGTGGTTTGTTATTTTTAAACTGCTAAATGTAATTTTTATCAATGCTTCGTTCATATGAATGAGAGACAGCTTGGAACCAATGCTAGTCGAATGTTACTGAATATTTCCATACACCCTGTGTATGTCTTTCACAGAGGTGGTCCAGAAACATGCATAGACCAGCTACCAGGGCATCGCAAAAAAGAATAATAGCAGCTGCCCCCTCTGTTTTGTGAAGTTTCTTTTAATGGTTTTCCCACCGTTAGTCTTTTCTAATAAACCTTGTTGAAACATAACATTCTGTGATCATAACTATTGCTATTTATTTTATAGGGGGGTTTCTTGACATGTTATACTTCCAAAGTTGAAAAATCTTTTAGCACTGTAACTGCAGCAATGTTAGTTACCAGGAGAAGAATGCAGTTTGTGTGTTGCTTGAGGCTGTCCCTTTGTGTCAATTTATGTAGCTAATCAAACCATCTGCTACTCTGTAAGTGGCATCTCAGAACATTTCTGGGAAACGCCTTTTTAAAATATGGAAACTGAAGAAAACAAAAACGTGTAAAAGCATGCTTCTTTGTTTTTGATATTTTTATATGTTGGGCTGTAAAAGTTATAGGTAGAAGCCTTCTAGTAGATTTCCAGTGTGTGAATGTTTTCCCACCTAAAACTCAAAGCATCCAGTTAGTGTTAGTGATGCAGAAAAAAATAAAACATTTGCTGGAATGCTAGGAAGCAATTTATTCATTAGCAGTGTTCCTTTTTTAACATTTTACACACACATGTCAAATCTGTTTTCAAAACTGGGCAATTGTAAAGAAGCGTGCATTTCTTTTAGTATTGTTAGTGCTGATCTTTGGTAAGAGATTTCCTGTCTGTCTTTACTCTGTATATCATGATGCCCTTCTATTCCCATGTTGCAGTATTCTGTACTCTTGGGTTTCCTCCTCTTGCTACCCGAATATCTGACCAGTATTGAAAAGCTTGCAGTCACTGCTTGGTGAGTGAGACTTCTGACATGGCTAGAGATATGTGGGCCATGAAAGTGACGTCTGCATGCACCAGACCTCAGAACTTCTCTGCTGCCAGTCGTACATCAGCTGCTCCTACCATACCGGCCATCAGATCAAGAATATTAAGATAAGTACCCCCTTGGGAATGTTTTGTTTTTGGGTCACTACATGCTTTTGTGGGTTCATGTCATTTAGGAAGGGTAAGTGCAACTGCAGCTGTCAGATTCCCCATACGGCCATAATGCCTGCTCCATCTGCCAGGCCTTCCCAAAAACTCTGCATAGCAGATTGCACACGTTGAACATATATCTAGAGAATCAGTGATTAAAGCGCTTAGCCTTGGGTATAGAAGGGCTGTCCAGTCAGCCCATTGACCCACCAAAAAAAAAAGGCCAAAACGTCTAAGCCTGAATTTGTAGCTGCGCCTCTGCCACCCAACATCCCTCCTGTGGCCGTCGGCCTGGAGGAATGATTGGTCCCTGCCAGTATGGGTAGAGTGGGCACCAATGTGGAAGTCACAGAACCCGGCGCAGAAGGCATGTCCTTGGAGTTCCTGCAGACGATGGCTTCTGTCAGTGAGGGGGAACTTCGGCTTGCACTGTCCACCCAGATGGATCCTTCCTCTACCGCTCTACTAAGCGACACCAGGGCCTTCTCTGAAAAAGAAGGAGAAGAGAAAGCATACTTCTCCCCCTACAGAAAGCCAGCCTGATTGGCAGACCTTTTTGCAGAGTTTATTCAATGCCTTCTTGGAATTGTAATGTAGCATACATTTCTTCTAGTATTGTTAGTGTTGATATTTGGTAAGAGATTTCCTGGCTGTGTTTACTCTGTATGTCATGTTCTCCAGATGTAGATTGTCAGATAGGACTGGGTTATGCAGTGCCTGGAAGGCATGATAAATTTTGTCCCAAAAGTACACTAAAGAATGTGACAGCTCCTGTAATCTACCTGTATACATACCTCTTAACTGGCTTTAATTTTCTCAATGTCAAGATTTTTTCTTCATATTTTTGGTCTGCTCCTGATAAAGTCTGTGTTTTTCTGGCAAATAATTGAAGATTGAAGTCATAAAATAATAATGTTTGTGTTTCAGACTTCATTTCCTTTAGAAAATGCACACAAAAGCAAAACTTGTTATTCTAGAAACTTTCTAAGTTTATAATTACCCTTGTAATGAAGTTCACAGTTTGTTTTTACATAAGTGCACATTTGTACAAATATTTACATTAATTTGGAAACATTGATAGTGTGCTGATTATGTCTGGTCTGGTCAGGACTGATTGTTCATGTCATTTAGGATTTGAATAGTTTGTCATGTGATTGTTACATAACTATTTCAGCTTGTCTAGAATGTGTTTGTACTGTTATGAAGAAGTCGGTTTGTTAATGAAGATTAAAGTGCTAAACTTTTAATAAATATCTGGTGAGTACTCTTCGTGTTTATCTTTGGAGGATGTGGAGCATCCCTTTTCCTTGGTGCTTTGTTTTTTGTTATTTAATGTACATACAGTCTTTTATGTGGTTCTTATATCTATGAATCAGTGAGTCAGTTTGTGATCTGCAAAATCAAAAACTTCAGTTTAATACAATATGATAATTTTGTATTAAGACCTTTATCTGAGCTTTCAGAGATGTGGTCCATGGCTTTAGTACTTTGCTATTTCAGTACAATATCCATTTCTTAAACAGCATTGCATTTGTGACACGTTTTGCAGTCTAGTTAGAGAACTGTTGATGCACTACTTTCTTTAGCATCTTAAACAGAGGACTAAGTATACTGAGAGGACGATAGTATTCCAGTTAATGTGCATTAGCACTCTTGAAGTGAGGCATGGTCTTTGCTTTCTTCAGGCTTTTAGGGCTACCTCTTGTTTAATGCTCCTCTTCGTTAGGACAGCTACATTTTCTGCAGTAATGGGCATGGTTTGTTATGGATGCTTAGATGTAGATTAGCTACAGATGGTCTCATTGGATCATATATTACCCTCTATCATTAGGGACACAAGTCTCATCAGCCTCATCAGCATTTTACCTGTCCTACATTAAAAGTCTCTATGTCAGTGGTAAAGTCACACCACCGGGCCATCTCATTTGACCTTAGAACTCGAGCCCAAATCTGCACTCAGTACCACTGTTTTTAGGGATATCTTTAAGGCCAGTGTATTTGCCCTGTTGGATGGCATTATGAAGTTTAAAAGCTCTCCTTTCTTTGGAGATCTGGTCACTAAAGCTGCCACTTACACCATGGACTTCAACTTCCACGTGAACATATGCATGGAATCATTTGTTCTCCCCCTTCCTCCAAATATGAAGGCAAATCTAAAAATAGGTATCGATGTTGGAATCCTGTTATACGTAAACAGTGCAACAAAACACAAAAAGCTTCCGATTGTGAGGAATAAACTTAAATACTCTCCTTTTAAGGGTAATCTGTAAAACGTGAAAGGAACTGAAGCACAAGAGCAAATCCTATAAATCAAAGTGTGAACTGTCCATTACAAACTCATCCAAAGAAAATTACAAAGCCTTCTTTAATTATGTCAGGAATATCTGACAAGTTTCATGCCTGCACTGAGCTGATCTCTGCTGAATATTACCTTTTCATATCCAACAGACATTGCTAATATGCTTGCAGTTAAATTGAAATCTTAACTTCACTCCACTTTTCCCTCCCTTCTAACCCCCATTACAATTTTTTCCTCATTCCCACCCCTTGAATTACCCTGGAAAAGGTTATAAGTGCTCTGTCAAAACACAGAAGCACTGGCTTGGTTGGTCCTGCCATTGTATAAGCATTAAATATAGCCTGACTCTACCCCTCATCATGCTGTGTACGCACTCATCATTTACTGGATATGTGACTGAAGCTTGAATAATTGATACAGTGGTACCTGTACACATGAGTGGACCCACAACTGACCCGTGAAGTACAGACCTATCACTCTTAACAGCATTATTTCTGAGTTTCTTTTTTCTCTAATAGTTGCTTTCTAAGTTTTTAAACTTTAGCTCCAGTTGTCATAGCCAAGTGAACAGGTTTAGTGATTGAATTACCTTGAAACTCTCAATTCTAATTAGCCTGGCTGGTGAAGATTTTGTCTAAAGTGTTGATAAAAGGACACTGTTGGAAAAACTAAGCCTGAGGTGATGTCTTGAGGTAGTTTATTAAGACCAATGTCCTGACTTGGTGGTACCACCTGTCTTATCTATGACAAGTTCTTGAGGCCCTTATAGATGCTGTCTTTGTGGTAGTTGATAGATTGCTGAGTTTCAAGTGGTGTACATTGGGAAATGGTCATTCAGAATGCCTGAGCTGATAAAGCTTTCCAAGTTAAAATCCAGTCCGCGTTATTCTCTTCCAGTTTGTCGATCCCTATAATTTCTGTAATTCACTTAAACCCCATTGAAAAACAACCAGTGATAGTTTCATCCTTACTCTGTTGTTGCTACAGAATGTTAAAGATGCCAACTAGTAATGATTTGCGATACCATCTTAATGTAGGGGTGCCAGTATTGCTGCTTTGACTGGTTTAATATTCTCATCCCTGATTTAGACATTTCCCTACTTGGACAGGCACTAACAATACTGGCGTGCTTCTGGGTTTGTTAGAGAGGTGTATTCCATTCATTTGCATTGAAAGAGTAAACCTATGTCCTATTTTGTTAGATACTGAATTGTTAAAGCAAGAACATTGTCTGTCTTGCTGCTGACTTGCCAGTACATTACCACTGGCTAGACTGCACACTACATCCCCGTTTGCAGTTTGGTGACTCTGAGAACAGGGTGAAGGTGAGTTTTATTTTTTCTACTTTCTCCCGTTCCTCAGAGTTTGTGTAACTTTGGATGTTGTATGTATAAAGTTTAGGGATGTGGAGGCTTGCCTGCGTGTTGGGGTTCAGGGGGCTTGCCCCCTGCAAAAAAATGGGGGGGTTATATTTGTTGAAACCTTTGGGAGTGTTTCTGCTTTTAACATTCTAATATTGTAAACCTTTTAGTTTTGGATAATAATGTATCTAAGTGATTACATTGAGTCAGTGGAGTATTACATGACATAAACTCAAAAGTGCAACTTTCAGAATGGTTTCGGCACTTGAGGAGACCACCTTTTTCTCCTTTTCCTGATGATTTCTCCTCTACATCTTGTGTAACCTAAGAGTTAATATATGTAAGTAAGGGAGGTGAGTACATAAAAGTTTTCTGTGACTTTTCCAAAAATTCAGCGGTATAGTTTTGGGGAGTTTCCGTTGGATGTGTTTGTTGAGGTCTCCTCAGTAGCTCCTAGTGGAGCCTTCCTCAAGTTACATTTGATTATAAGTTCATAGGTCCATCAGTGTTTACTAGGCTAACGAGCACAAGGGCCTTTTTACGCCTAGCCATGCATCTCAAATCTCAGACAAGTTCTGATACCCTTGATAAGTGTAAGCATGGGCCTGGGAGATGAACCATTTACAGGTTAACTGTTTGCATTAGAGACATAGGTGCCAAACCAACCATTTACAGGTTAACTGTTTGCATTAGAGACATAGGTGCCAAACCAGGGATGAATTTCTGGTTTCCCATCCAGTTGTCCAAGTTGCACTAAATTGGGTTAGGGAGAAACACTGCTTCACATGGATGGGTAGCCTGTTCCATAGACTGGGTAGTCTCTGGGATACATATCTATCTCTCCAGCAGGTCCTGTTTATATCACAGCAAGGTTTAAGTCTTTAGAACAGGTAATTCTGGTACTGTTTGTTTTGTGGATATGCAGGAGGTCCATCAGAGTGGGGTCTGACAATGCCCTGTATACCAGGCATAGATCTCTCCTCAAAAGCGTGTAGGAGACAGAATACAGGGATAGAGCCTTGAGGCTACAACTAAATTAATTCAACTGGTCAGACCTTCATCCAGATGAACATTCTTTTCAGTGGGACACGCCTCCTTGCACAGATCCCTTATGCTGGGGGATTCATCCTCCAGTTCCCTTACTTAAATGTGCTACCTCTGTGGTTATGCTACTCTGTATAAAGAAGAAAACTCAAACAAGTGAATGACTGCCTGCACTACAACAGAAACATCACTGATGTCAGCTTTCAGTCACAAGAGATTATCAATGAGTTTTCAGCGTTGTCCATTTCAAGATCCGCAGTTGTGATGCTGAAAGTGTATGAGGTTTGATAGACATTTACTAGACTTTACAGTCTGAAATTTTCTCAGAAATCCTTCTGGCGAGAGTGAAAAGAAGCACAGTTTTTAAGCTTTGTCGTGATAGGTTAGAGCATTTTTGTTGTACATTCCTGGGCTGGTTTCAGTGTCAGTCTGAGTTAGTAATGTGTACTGTTATCAAAGCTATGTCAGAGAAGGTAACCCATTGTGTAGATCACCCACCCCAGTAGATCTTTTCTTCTGATACACCACTTCCGGTGTGCTTTTAAAGTTTCTGTCTCCTTTATTTTCTTTACCTCAGCATGCAGTATTTTCTTCATTTTAATTCAGCGGACTATCAGTGCAGACTTAATCTTTTTTTTTTAAGTTTTGATTTGAAGCATAATAAGTGTTCTGCATGCCAAGCTGCTTTCATTTCCTGTTTTTCTAAGAGGTTTTCACCTTGTGGTTTGGCAGTAATTGTAAAGGCTCTTGGCATAGAAGGTCCATTTTTCCTTGGATAAAGCCTGTTTCAGTAAACTACTGGTATACTATCTGTCACAGTAGTCCGTTCTTCACCTGCATGAGATTGAAGGTGTCACATTAATTATGCTAGTGTCTTTGTTCACCCTTTATCACATCTTGTACTGTATAAAAATGTTCTTCGATACTCGGGAAGAATTGGCACGTTTCCAAACCACACTTCACTGTCATTAGAGTTTCATAGTACAGTAGCTATTTCTGAAGCACTGGTTACTGATGAGTACAAATATGCTGACAATTCTGTTGTTTTGGTATAGCTATATCGAGGCTAGTTAAATAATTGCAGACATAACTGTAGGCTGACTAATGCTAGACATAACGTAAGTCTTAAGTGAAAGTTATTCCATGTGGATTGTAGAGAAGATGATGTAATGCACTAAATTTAGCCAGAGAAGTCCCACACTATAATAACCTCAGACAGTTTTTATCCCAGCTACTGAATGAGTAACTGGAGGTATTTTCTCAGCCTGAACTGTTTTAGTATGGGTGACATCATCCATTCTCCTCTTTCTGCCAGTTTACCTCAGAGTTTGGGTATTTAATGAATTATTTAGTGTACTGTAGATTCCAGACTCATGCAGTCAAACCATGCTGCTTTATACTACCAAAATAAGTTGTGCTATGCCATTAGCAGTACTTTCTGCTGTTTGCTTGCTCATTTGTGTAAGTGACACATTAGGAATAATTTTTAATTCATTCCTTTAGCTTTAAACTTTAGATAGATCTGTATGCGGGTACTGCAACTTTTAAATTATACTTTGTTTCTAAGCACATACAGATGCATGGATTCATCCCATACTGCACATGCGGCGACAGTCTAATAAAGGTTTCTGCCATACTGTTGGTGATGTACAATTGATGTTAATAATCAAACACAAATTTACAGGAGGGGCGGTCAATTCCAAAGCCACCAAAATTAATACCACAACAAGAACACGGAGGGTGGGTGGGAAAACTAACTGCAGACAGAGAGCTCACTTTCAGTAAACAAATAAGCAGATAAATGCAGTACTAATTTTAACACAATATTCAATGAAACAATAAACAGAAAAAATAAAATTCAGTACTATCTTATAACACTGCAAGTTTGTACTTAGCTTGTAATAAAGTTGATATAGGGTGTGCAAAAGCTAACCAAACAGCTCAAGTATGCAACTATTCAGCAGAAATACTTTCAGAGATAAGGGGCTAAGACTTTAAGGCACAGAGAATCCCTCTAGGCTAAGACTTCTACACCGAATAACAATGAAGTGAGAAGAATAAACTTAACTGCAGACAGAGAGAGAACAGAGAGAGAGAACAATTTTCAGTAAACAAATAAATAAGCAGATAAATGCAGTACTATTTTTAACACATTATTCAATGAAACAATAAACAGAAAAAATAAAATTCAGTACTATTTTATAACACTGCAAGTTTGTACTTATCTCAGCTTGTAATAAAGTTGATGTAGGGTATGCAAAAGCTAACCAAACAGCTCAAGTATGAAACTAAATGCCCATTTCCAGCTTTTGTGATGCATGCTCCCTCTCCACTAATGTTTGGCAAGTTCATTTTACAAGAATTTCTGGTGTAATGAAAACCCTCACAAAAAGTACATCACCAGAACACATTTTACACTGTTTACTTAACTCATTACAGCCAAGTGCATCTCCAGGAGTTTATACAATTACCTCCTACTGCGCCTCTAGGCATCAAATATTGCTTGTTTATGTTTGCATTAGTAATTCCAGAACCATGCTACATACAAGGTATCAGAACATTTTATCTTGAAGCATATACGATGGCAAAAACCAATGTACTGATAGTTGACCTCTGTCAATGAGTATTTGTTAGAATTGTAAGGTGATAACTTCATTTTTTCCAAAGCTCAAGCAACATTCACTGTGAGTTAAAGGTTTACTCTCAAAAGAGCTGTACTGGAGGGAATGAGTTAATACTAACCCACACACAGCTATATACATCTTCAAATAATGAAGTTAAACTCTCCTAATAGGAACAATTGTACCAGATAGACAGCTGCAAACACAGGCCTTAGTTAATCTAAAATTGAGGATGTTATGTAGTCCAATCTCGCCTACATTCTTACCCGTGGGTTCGGAGCCAAATATCGGCTCAGACTCTGCCAAACTTTTCTAGCTCGAAGTCTTCTATTGGCTGGGCTAAGCAGGTATATCCCATGTTGCACTGCTCCATATCCCCAGATGTCATTTGCCGCTCGTGTAGCTTGGACGTGGTCTCGCTCTTGGCTGTGGCTAAGTACCTTTTTTCTTGTTATTCTGAGAAAACTTGTTACAAACAAAAAGCTATTTTAATAGCTATTTCTAATTGGTGTTGTGTTGGTATTTCTGTCGTGTGATTGTGGTTTGTGGTATCCCACTAGCTGTTCTATCAGGCTAGGCCCGTTTCAGTTAGAGGTCCTAGTCTCCTCCCCTCTTGTCCTGTGTTGTTTCACTTCTAAAACCGTTTGAGTTAAAGGTTTTAGTGTTTGTTTCCCTTCTGTGTACGTGGTCAAAAAAACATTTTAGTTAGAGGTTTTTAGCCCTAGTCGTCTCAGTGCGTGTCCCTTCTGAGGATTGTGTGTGTGTGCTGTGTAAAAACTTGTTCCCGCGCTTAGTGGTGTTTTGCGTGTCTGTGTCATTTTTCCTGTCGGACAGTGACTTATTTATTGTTGTGGTATTTGTGATTACTTCTTTAAAATATGTCCAAAGATTCCAAGGAGCACAAACCTTCGGGTTTTAAAAAGTGCTCTAAGTGTGGTTACAAGATGTCCATCACCGATAGACATTCTGTTTGCATTTATTGCCTGGGAGCAATCCATCTGCAGGAGTCCTGCAGCTTCTGCCATGCTTTTAGTCCCAGGGTGCTCCAAGAAAGAAAGAATAAGCTAATTCTAAAGGGACTCTTGAAACCCTCGTTCGAAGAGGCCATGGATTTTGCTTCCAGTTCTAAATCAAAATCCTCAAAGTCAGAAAAGAGATCTCCAGCTCCTTCAGTTTCCTCGGAGCCACTGGAGAAAGTCACAAAACTTGCTTCGACCTCCTCGGCTCCACTATCCTCAGGGCCGCAGGAAGTGTCAGTGTTGATGGAACCGGCGTCGGCTACAATTATACTGGAACCTCTTTGGAGCCGATCACCCAGTATTAGACCAGTGTCACCTGAGAGGAGATCTCTATCTCCCTTCCTGTCCTCCAAATCCTCCAGGACTCTTTCAGATGTGGATGTCGATAGGGTGGTGCAGAGGCTCCTCCAGTCACCGGTTTTGGCAAAATTGTTTTCGGCTCCGTCCCAGTCGCCTGAGCCCGTCCTGATACCTTCTTCGATCATTCCTCCTCCGAGCGCATCTCTGTCTTCGGAGCCAGAATGTTCCGCTCCATGTGATGTTCCTAGGTCGGTTCCAGTGGCCCCTCCAGGCCTATTGGTACCGACGTCGGCTCCGACCCCGTCGGCGCCGTCCACGGGGTTCAGGACTCGGGATTCTTCAGTCGGGCCCGAGGGGGACACCTCGGGACACATTTCGGTTCCTAGTCTCCCGCTCGGTGCCTCGGCTCGAGGAACCCTGATTCCTGTCATGGTCTCAGAGGCTGGCCGGTCCTCGGACATGGGGGGGGGGCCTGCCTTGGAGGCCATGCATACTGCACTGGTCAGATCGTCAGCTACATCATGTGGGTCGGTCATTCTGTCCCCTACCACTCCGGTGAGAGCCTCTGATCACCACCTAAGCCCCAAGGCCTAGGGATACCCCCACGAGTGGTCCCCAAGTTTCTGAGGGCCCTTCAGAGTTCTTGCCTGAGGAGCCCCCTAGAAAGAAAACATGCAAGAGGAAGCACATAGACTCCCAGGATGAGTCTCTCACCTCAGATACTGACCTTGAGGAATCGGAGTGGTCCCCCAAGTCATCCTCTGATGATGTTTCTTTCTCTGACATCCTGGAGATATTGAAACAAAGAGGTGACTGGCCATCCAAAGCCCACTCCGAGGAGTCGGTCTTCCTGAAGGCCTTTGGTGCTCAGCCCTCTGCCTCCTGGGTGTCCCCACCCTTCGACGAGCTCCCAATAAATTTCTTTCTGCTCCCCCGAGTAAGGAGTTTTTGTCCAAAGGAGTCCCTGTGGATGCCATGGTGGTGGCAGTGGCCACTCAGAAGGAAGTAGCAGAGACTTCTTCCTCCGTCCATCCTCCTAACAAGGAGTCTAGGACCATGGACCGGTATGGGAAGCGTACCCTTTCGTCAGCAACCTTTACCTTACGGTCGCTGAACTACCTGTCTCATTTTACTCGGCTCCAGAGAGATCTCCTCAAGGAGTTAGGGGATACTCTTGTGGGTACCATGCCTGAGGCGGTTGCCAAGACGGTTAACCCCCAGGTGTCTACCCTCAATTCCATCGTTAACTCCTCCATGCGGCTCATTTCATATGCAGCCGAGGGAGCGAGTAGGGCAGCAAACTCAGGAGTCGCCCTTAGAAGGCAAGCCTGGCTGCGCCTTTGTCATTTCGCAGAGGCCTTCAAGTCTTCTTTTCACTGATGCCCCCTTTGATGGTTCTTCTTTATTCAGAACCAAAGTGAAAGACACCCTCACCAGGTGCGAGCAAGAGGGAAAGACCCTGTCTGCTGTAGGGGTCCATTTTTCCCTTCCCTCTAGGCCTTACCCCAAGGCCCAGTGGGGTGGGAAGATGTGGTTCAAAAAATCACAGAGGTTTTCTCCTGGTGCACAAGGTGAGTCCCCCTCCAGAGGCAGAGGAGGGGGAGGTTATTCAGGGAGATGCCGCCCTAGAGGCAGAGGGGGCCCCTGCAATTCGGGAGACCGCAGTTCCTTTCGTGGCTCTCCCTACCGTCGTTCCTGATGGGATGCCGGACTCTGCGTTTCCGGAGCCAGTCGGGGGTCGAATATCGCTATACCCGAAGCCTGGCAAAGCATCACCCAGGACCGATGGGTATTACGAATAATTTCCGGAGGTTATGTCATCCCCTTTTCGTCAGACCCCCCTCTAGTCAGAAAAATCCCAGACATTCCACCCAGTCAAAGGGATCACGCAGCTTCAGAGGTTTCAAAGCTGCTAGGAAACGGAGCCATCCAGCATGTCCCCTCAGACCAGATCAGATTAGGGACTTACTCAAGATTCTTTTTGGTGCCGAAAAGAACAGGGGACTTGATATCCATATTAGATCTCAGCCAACTGAACAACTATGTACAAAAGTCCAAGTTCTGTATGGTCACACTACAGTCGATTCTCCCATTGTTGGGAGAAGAAGTATGGATGTGCTCCATCGACCTCAAGGATGCTTACTACCATGTTAAAATGGACAGGGCATCCAGGAGTCACCTATGCTTCAGGCTGGGAGCCAGTTGTTTCCAGTTTCGAGCCCTGCCCTTTGGTCTCACCACAGCCCCCATGGTTTTCACCAAGTGTATGGCGGTGGTGACAGCTCACTTGAGACGTCAAGGATTCCAAGTGTTTCCGTATCTGGACGACTGGCTCCTTACCGCCCCCACCAGGCATCTACTTATCCAAACCAGGGACGCTACCATCACTCTCTGTCAACAGTTGGGCATAACACTGAACTGGGAAAAATCTGCCTTGTTGCCCTCACAACGTGTCATTTTTATAGGTGCAGAGTTAGACACCATTCAAATGCGAACCTTTCTACCGCAGGAAAGAATCAGAGTCTTAAGGTGCACGCCCTGCTACCCCTGAGGAAAGCGAAGGCAAGATGGGTTCTTTAACTCCTGGGGACTATGGCAGCAACAATTATGTTGGTCCCTCTAGCGAGATTGTACATGAGGCTCCTTCAATGGCTCCTCTTTGCTCAATGGTCTCTCCAAAAACTTCCACATTCCCACCTTATTTTGCTCATAGACAGATGCAAACAGGATCTCAGTTGGTGGCTTTGCACCAACAATCTGAACAGGGGAAAACCATTCGTTCCACCAACCCCGGTTGCCACAGTGACCACGGATGCCTCCCAAATGGGGTGGGGGGGCATTATCTCGGCATGACAGTCCAAGGCACATGGCAAGATCACGAGATACATCTGCATATCAGTGTCCTAGAGATGAGATCAGTGCTACTTGCGTTGCAGGCACTTCAGAGTTTTCTAACTCTAGGGACTATTGCAGTACACTCGGACCTATTGCAGTACACTCGGACAACATATCAGTGGTGTGGTATCTGAACAAGCAGGGGGGAACCAGATTATACCCCCTGTGCAGAGAGGCCATGCGAGTGTGGCCGTGGGCAGTATCTTCCGAACGGCTTCTGGTGGCAACGCACATTCCGGGGAAGTCCAACGTGATAGCGGACAGGCTAAGCAGAGCTATTCTGATGCCTCACGAGTGGTCCCTGAATCGTCTAATTGCAGAATGAATCTTCAGCAGATGGGGTCAGCCTTGCTGCAACCTTTTTGCCAGCCCCCTCCATGCCAAATGCAGCAGCTACTTCACGCTGATCCCCCCACAGGGGGAGTCACCCAGGGACGCTATAGTTCACGATTGGCCCTCCGGACTGCATTATACTTTCCCTCTGTTTCCCTTGCTATCAAAAGTGATTCAGAAAGCGCAATCCTTGGGAAGCAGAATGATTCTGATTGCTCCACACTGGCCTCGTCAAGTCTGATTCCCTTTTCTCCACCCCTACATTGTGGACACACCTTGGATTCTGGACCCACAACCAGATTTACTGACACACATGTCGGGATAGTTCCACCCCTCTCTGTGGACCCTCTGGTTGACAGCCTTGGCTACTGCACTTCTGTCGTTAGTTAGGCTTCATCACTTGTCACCTGAGGTAGTTCATATTTTATCTTCCTCTCGTAAGGCCTCTACTAGGAAGATTTATTCTAGCAAATGGAAGAGGTTTTCTATTTGGGCTCATACCCAAGGAATTGACCCTCACACAGCCCCAATTGCTTCAGTCTTGGAGTTTTTGTCTATGCTTTTCCATCAGGGCTCAGCGTCATCTACCATTAAAGTTCAATTGGCAGCGATTTCTAACTTTCATGTTGCTAATGAGCCTAGTCTGACGGCTCACAGACTCTGTAAGGCTTTCCTGAAGGGCAATCTATTACTCCGTCCTCCAGTCTCAGAACCTATCATGCCCTGGGATCTAAATGTTGTCCTGCAAGCCCTTACTTCACCACCCTTCGAGCCTGCAGCTACCTGCGACTTAAAATTATTGACCTGGAAAACTGCCTTTTTAATAGCCATCACTTCAGCCAGGCGAGTTTCAGAAATTCAAGCCCTTTCTATCAAACCTCCATACTTGATCTTTCATAAGGACAGGGTTTCTCTTAGACCAAACCCTTCCTTTCTTCCTAAAGTGGCGTCCATATCTAATCTTAATCAATCTATTGAGTTGCCAGTATTTTTTCCCCATTTTTCAAACAAAGCAGAATTTACATTTCATCAATTGGATGTACACAGACAGTTGCTTTTCTGTCTGCACCGAACTAAAGATCTCCGAAAATCTGATCAACTAATTGTCTCCTTTTTGGAAAACAAAATTGGGTCCCCTGTCTCCAAAATCACCCTATCCAGATGGATATCCAGATGCATCTCTTTTGCTTATTCCGCAGGAGGTAAAGACCTACCGTTTCCAGCCAAGCCTCACTCTACTCGGGCTGTATCTACATCTACAGCCTATCAAGCCAGATTGTCTATGGATGATATTTGTGCAGCAGCTACTTGGGCTTCTCCTCACACATTTGTTACTCATTACAAGTTGGACGTGGTATCTAGGGGCAGGTCTTCCTTTGGTTCCACAGTACTTGGGAGTATCTTCCTATGAGCCTCCCCAGGATGTAGGTGCTAGGGATGCTGTCCCACGGGTAAGAATGTAGGCGAGATTGGACTACATAACATCAAGAAATTATGTACTCACCATAACGTTCGATGTATGTAGTCCATCTTGCCTCACATTCTTACTTACCCTCCCACCTTCCCCCTTCCTGGAGAATCTGGAGGTTAGGTCTGATTTACAGAGTTCCCTTCACTTTTAGCTTATTCTTCTTTACCTGGATGTTGTTGTGCATGGGGTACGAATGAGTGTTCGCAGCAAACTAGATCTGGGGATTTGGAGCAGTGCAGCATGGGATACCTGCTTAGCCCAGCCAATAGAAAACTTCGAGCTAGAAAAGTTTGGCCGAGTCGGAGCCGATATTCAGCTCCGAACCCACGGGTAAGAATGTGAGGCGAGATGGACTACATACATTGAACGTTATGGTGAGTGCATAACTTCTTGTTATCCATGCTAAGATGCATGTTATTGCCTGTACTTTTACTTACACTAGTTGGTGTCTGTTATTTTTTTATCTTTTGTCCTCTGCTAGATGTAAAAAAAATACTTTAATTTTTAGCCCTGAAGAAACCAGTGTTTTGGCTTTTTATTGCTATAATATCAGCTTGTCTCCATGGAAACATAAGAGAAAAATTGTAGCCCTTACCTGAAGACTTGTAAAGACCAGCTGAAACATTTGTTGCTAAAGGAAAACTTAATTTTATTCAGTTTTCTCTTATTTACTTGTTTCTACTTAAAACATATTAGCTTAAGCCAAGGGTCTTAATTAATTGGCTAGACAGAGGGACCGAGCTAGGAACGATGTGCAGCAGGTAAAGGTGATAAAGGATAATGAGGGAAACATACCCACAAGTGAGGAGAGTGTGTTGAGGAGATGGAAAGAGTACTCTGAGGGGTTGATGAATGAAGAGAATAAGAGGGAGAGAAGGTTGGATGATGTGGGGATAGTGAATCATGAAGCCCAATGGATTAGCAAGGAGGAAGTAAAGATAGCTATGAAGAGGATGAAGAATGGAAAGGCTGTTGGTCCAGATGACATACCTGTGGAAGCATGGAGGTGTTTAGGTGAAATGGCAGTGGGGTTTCTAACCAGATTGTTTAATGAAATCTTGGAAAGTGAGATAATGTCTGAGGAATGGAGAAAAAGTGTTTTGGTACCGATTTTTAAGAATAAGGGTGATGTGCAGAGCTGTAGTAACTACAGAGGGATTAAATTGATCAGTCACAGCATGAAGTTATGGGAAAGAGTAGTGGAAGCTAGGTTAAGAAGGGACGTGATGATTAGTGATCAGCAGTATGGTTTCATGCTGGGAAAGAGCGCTACAGATGCGATGTTTGCTCTGAGAGTGTTGATGGAAAAGTACAGAGAAGGTCAGAAGGAGTTGCATTGTGTTTTTGTAGACTTAGAGAAAGCATATAACAGGGTGCCTAGAGAGGAGTTGTGGTATTGTATGAGGAAGTCAGGAGTGTCAGAGAAGTATGTAAGAGTGGTACAGGATATGTACGAGGGTAGTGTGACAGAGGTGAGGTCTGCAGTGAGAGTGACGGATGCGTTTGAGGTCGAGGTGGGATTACATCAAGGATCAGCTCTGAGCCCTTTCTTATTTGCAGTGGTGGTGGACAAGTTGACAGACGAGATCAGACAGGAGTCCCCGTGGACTATGATGTTTGCAGATGACATTGTGATCTGTAGTGAGAGTAGGGAACAGGTGGAGGAGGAGAGATGGAGATATGCTCTAGAGAGAAGAGGAATGAAGGTCAGCAGGACTAAGACAGAATATATGTGCATGTGAATGGGGGGGAGGATAGAGGAATGGTGAGGATGCAAGGAGTAGAGGTGGCGAAGGTGGATGAGTTTAAATACTTGGGATCAGTAGTTCAGAGTAATGGTGAGTGTGGAAGAGAGGTGAAGAAGAGAGTACAGGCAGGATGGAGAAGTGTGTCAGGAGTGATTTGTGACAGACGAGTACTAGTAAGAGTGAAAGGGGAGGTCTACAAGAGGGTAGTGAGACCAGCTATGTTATATGGATTGGAGACAGTGGCATTGACAAAGGCTGGAGTTAGAGCTGGATGTGGCAGAGTTAAAGATGTTAAGATTTGCACTGGGTGTGACGAGGGTGGGCAGGATTAGGAATACGTATATTAGAGAGTCAGCCCTGGTTGGAAGGTTTGGAGATAAAGCCAGAGAGGTAAGATTATGTTGGTTTAGACGTGCTGAGGAGGGATGCTGGGTATATTGGGAAAAAGATGCTAAGGATGAAGCTACCAGGTAACAGGAATAGAGGAGAGCCTCAGATAAGGTTTATGGATGTGGTGAGAGAGGACATGCAGGTGGTTGGTGTTACAGAGCAAAATTCAGAGGACAGGAAGAAGTGGAAACAGATGATCCACTGTGGCGACCCCCAACGGGAACAGCCAAAAGAAGATGATGATGACGACTTATGCAAAAGTAATCAAAAACATATTACATCTACATATGTTATGATCTGTGTACTTTTTGCACTCCATCCCCCACCTCTATAACCTGAGATTGCAGCCTGTTAACTTAAACATGCTTTTGTGTAACTTTTCTCCCTTGATTTGCATTATAATGCATACATTTCTTAATACAAAAAAAAGAAAAAGCTAAAAAATCATCTGTTTATTAATATCATTACCACTTACAAGATGAACTAAAACATGCAATTTTTTATATTGAAAAGTTTCATACAAATACTGTAAAGAACATAAATTGTTTTACTTGTAGTTGGCTTTTTTCTTCCTCTTCCCATGCCATCATTGTCCTTCCAAACATTAATAACAAAAAATTTTTTGTTATATAAGCTGTATTTCACAAATGTGATTGTTGCTTTGCAGTGTCAAATTATTTGCTAATTTCCATGTTGCTGGTGATCTTGTTCATCTTTTTTTCCCAACTCCATATTCTGGTTCATTTCCAAGGTACTCCTAATTCTTGTAATCAACTCCAGTATATTTATTTGTCTCTCAAGCCTTTTCCTTTAGAATAGTGGAAAAAGTTTCACTGGCAAAGTTCTCCAGGAAAGATATTCTGAAGACAGCTGAATACAGCAGCTTGAATCTTACAGCTGCCTCTCATAATTCCCTAATTGATGGAATAAGTTTGTTTCTCTTCTACCTTGTTTACTGTGAGTAATCATTTTCCACAAACACTCTACTGTCTCTAACTTTTAATACTTTGTTCTTTGGCCACAGTTTTGTCAGGATCAGCTCTTTGGTGGTAGGTTTACATCTTTACTAATACAGGTGTTTGCTGCTTTCTTGTGGCCAGATTTGAGCATACACATGGTATGCCTTTCAGTTAACAGTCAAGTTCTTGCTGTGGAATGGTCCATTTGCTTATTTGTGTCTTCCTTCTGTTTGTCTGGTACAGCAGTAATTCTCAGGTTTTCCCTACATTCTCTGTCATCTAATTCTACTATTTATTGAAACATCTCTTGAACAGTCTCATACTCATCTAGCCTCTTCTTCATTTCAACCTCTGATTTTTATATTTTTTATCAGCTCATGTAATATATATTTAAAACATCTTCCATTTTATTTCATCCTTTTGAGTTACCTCAGAGATACCTTACTAAAAGGATACAAGGCCTAAGCAACATATCCTACATTAACAACTCAAAGCCCTTTTACTATAGTCTGTATCCTGCAGACTGCTAAAAGGTGACCAGTGCCTGGCATACAAGGAAGGCATCCTCCGACCCATTATTGATGGATTTACTGCACATCAGCAAGTCAAATGGCATTAGAAATTCTTGGTCTAGGGATGTAAACCTCCTCTACAACATCAATAGAATGGTTTGGAGGGGCAAGTATATTTCACAGAGGATACCGTTCTATGGAACAGACTGCCCATCCACATAAAACAGAGTTCATCCCTGTCCATTTTCAAGTACAATTTAGATCTATGGATGGGGAACAGAAAGTTTACCCCAGGACTGCCTTCTGTACTATGCAGCTCCTAAATGCTTTATCCCATTCATAGGTCCCCTCAATTTATCTGTGGTATGATTCCAGTTATTCTCATTAGGATTATTAACCTATTTTTTCCTTTGCATTACTGGAAGCCATGTATGTCCTGCACCAAAGCTGGAGTTAGAATTGCTTTGTGCTGCAGGATTCTTCCCAGTCAGTGTTTTCTCTTCACCTATTCTAGTTGATTTTCTTTCAGGCTGTCTTTGTTTCTTCTTTGTTGGCATTCATTCAGTGTACTTACAAGCCAGTAACTGAATGTACTAAAAGTGACAAGAGTTCCTGGCTCTTGTCTTTCATTTTCTTTTTTCACACTAGGAGAGTTGAAGTTACACTGTCAGTCAGTCTGCAGCCATCTTGGAAAGTCCCGGAAGAAGAGCATTTTGCTAGTAGCTGATACTGGGTCCTTAAGTTTCAGCCTATTGTCATGCATCACACTCAGATTTCACACTGATGAATCAAATTCCAGGCAGTCCCCCTTTAATAAATAAGAAGAAGCTGTAAGAAAGATCCAGTGAAACTAGAGTTTGCTACGGCTTAAAAGTTGAAAAAAAAAATCTCTCTCTCTGAGTCTCGTAGTACTGGATATAAACTGTGGCAACTTTTTGGCTATATTTATAGCAAGCAGTTTGCTATAGTTTAAAAGAAGAGGTGTTTTTTGTTTTTTTTTTGTAAGTAAAATGCATTGAAGAGTCGAGGGCAAGACACAGAAAACAGGACCTAAATGTTTGGGGCAGGAGGAGGGGGGATTGTGTCATGCTGCCAGTAGAAGGAATGTCCATTTGTTTTTTGTCTTGCTCTTCAGTGGAAGAGCTGGGCTGTGGTGTGAATATGTAAATGTAATGAGCCAGTCACTACACTTTAGTGATCAGGGTATTACAGTGAAGTGGGGCACTGGTTCATGGTACCGACACAGGACACTAGTTGAGCCAGCTACCTGCTGCTCCTAAAGCACATGGGCAGGCCCTTAACCCTGTGGAGAGGTAGAAAAACATATCCATTCGAATAGTTGACCTGACATTTCTGTGGAAACTGTTACAAGTAGGGGCCATGCTTAGCTCCAAGATAGAAGTAATCTTATACATATTAGTGAAAGCAGCTTCCTTGTTGAGTAAAGGGAAATCTTTTGACAGCATCCTGTAGCTAACTCTTGTGTGATGTGGAGCTGGACTCAGAGATGACAACCCTTGTCTCCTGATGCAGAATCTAAGGATTTGGACAAGGTGAGTAATAGTGTTTTCTTCTGTCAAGTCATGGCTGGTATACTTCACCTATTTGTAGCACTACTTTTGGTACAAGTCTTCCCTAGTGAATCAGATAGTGATAAAGATGCCATCCTATATTGGCTTTGAGGTCAAAAAAGAGTTGTTGGAGCCTCTACTGTGGCGTCTGCATTGACTTCCAATATACTCTGTTTTTAATGCTTTGATAATCTGGCTAGGGTATACAGAAAGCTGTACTATGTGTCTGCATAGAATGACAAGTGGACTGTCGGTGTACCCCATTAAGGAATAAATCAGGCAAGGCCATCATGGATTTTTTTTTTTTTTTTGTTAGAGGCCTTCTTTGAGCAGGCCTTCCAGGACTTTACTGGAAATCTTCGAAGAAGGAAATACACTATTACCAGGTATGCCACTGTTTACCATGCTCACCTGTACCGAATCAAAAAATATTACTTCTGTAAGATTGCTTTATCATGCTGTCTGTGTCACTGTTAGTGGGATCAGACTCTGTCCCAGGTGCTGCTTGCTCTGTAGTGTGAGGTCCTGTGACTTGGAGTAAAAGAATGGAATGATGCATTTTCCCTTTCATCTAAATTTGGACAATCTCATATGTAGTATAGATTGAGATTGGGTGTGGGGGAGCATTCTCCCTCTTTTAAGGAGTTTTAAGTTGGTGTTAGTTTTGCATTTGTGATGTCTTACATCTAAATAGAGGGAGAGAAATAATGTTTCCTATTAAATCCCCTTACCACTGTGGAGAACCCTGGATGACTAACTCCCTACCCTGACATCTTCAGGCCAGGGTAGCCCCAATGAAAAAGAAATTGCCCCTTCACAAATTATGTTTCTCATGCATTTGACAATCCTTTCATCTTTGCTGTTCCAATGATCTCTCAGTAACTCATCCCTTCCAGCCCAGCAGTATTAATCTCGACTGTTGTCCAGGTGTTTATCTGAGTTCACCGCATCTTGGAGACATATCAGCTAGGATTTCAATGATTCTAGCCATGGTAATATGCAGTCATGTCTCCAGAGGTCTTAGGCCCTACTCTAAGAAAGGCTTTGTTTAGGGCCTAAGCTGTTTCCAGAGGATACTTGGAGCAGGTATAAAGTTGACTTAGCAGAGGGCTGTTTGAAACTAGATATTATAGTACTGCCTCTTCTTAGTTCTAAAAGGCACAGGAGTTTCTTTTGCATCCTGTACTATCCACAACTTGTATATGGTTGAATGGCTTCCATGTAAATCAGACATGTATTTGCTACTATATCCTTGCCTGTTTTTCCTATCTTATGAATTGTGTCACACATTGTGTTTGTACTAGTGGCTTAGGGGTAGACATGTATGTGGCATCATGGTACCTACTGAAAGGATGTAGGCGCGTATCCCTAAGAGAGGAAGCTGATTAGAAAAATGTATCCAAGTAGAAGCTGCAGTGTAGGAAATTGCAGTGGTTAGTCCATTAAGGAGTACTTGGTCAGTCCATTAAGGAGTACATGTATATAAATGTTCCTGCATTAAATACAAGTATATGGCATTGGTGGGAGCCTGGCTGGGTCTATATCAGATTCTCAAATGCTGACAACTTGAAAGTTCGAATTCTAAAAATGTCAAAAAAAAAAAAAACACTCAAAACCCAAAACAAACAAAAAAAATGCTCTATGCAGGGGGGCAAGCCCTCCTGCACCCCTCACCCCCCCCGGTACTTAAATATACCAACTCCGAGATCGCACTACAGTGCAGTAAAGGGAAATCTTCCCTTCCCGCGCTTTATGGCGATCTCCGTTATACGTTTTGCCGTTTTTACATTTCGAACTTTCAAGTTCGAAGTTTAGTGCTTCGAATTTGTCAGCATTTAACATTATGCTATAGACCCGCCTGGCTCAGGCTGCAGGGGTTCCAGGTCTTTCCTTACCTGGATGACTGGCTCCTAACAGAAACCAAAAAGGCAGGTCTTGGTCAAGCCAGGAACTATTTGCTTTAACTGTATATGTTCTTAGGCATCACTGTGAACTTCACCAAACCCAGTCTGTAACTGGTGCAAGTCCTGGAATTCACAGGTTTCCATCTGGCTACCACTAAACAAATTGCCCTCATCCAGACTATCCACTCTATGGATTCAAGCCTCCCAAGTTTTAAATTCTAAGAGGGCGCCAGCCTTCTTAGTTCCTTGGTATTATGGCCATGCCTGTTTGTCTTGTGCCATTGGCAAGGTTCTGTATGACACTTCATCGGACGCCATCAGTTCAGTGGTCAGTCTCATCTCATCCTATGGACCTTCCTATCTGTCTTAATAACATATGCCACCACAACATCGTTTGATGGCTGGTGCCTCACCAAGTCCAAGAAGGCTGTTTTTTTTTGTTTTCCCCTAAGCTCCAGGCCACAGTTTCCATGGATGCTTCCTTCTTGGGGAGGGGTGGGGGACATTTTGAAGGGAAAACATCCCAAGATACCTGGTCCTAGTCAGAGGACAGTCTTCACATCAGTATCTTGGAGAATAAGACCAGTTCTCCTAGCACTGCAGGCTTTTCAGAACACACACCCACACACTCTTTCTCCATGGGTGTGATAACCGTCCAGTCTGACAACATGGCTGTGCTGTGGTACATAAACAAATGAGGGTGGACTCAGTCATACCCCTGTGTTGAAAGACCATGAGAGTGTGGCAATGGGTGATGTCCTCGCAGTGGTTTTTGATGAGCAATGCACATTCTGGGGAAATTCAGCACAGTAGCAGACAGCTTGAGCAGGAGCATTCTCAAGCCTTATGAGTAGTCCTTCAATCCAGAGATAGTGCCATAAGGGTTCAGCTGCTGGGGCCAACTTTGCTGCAATCTCTTTGAATCACCCTCCATCACCAGGTGCAGCAGCTTTTTTGCCCTGATCCCACAAGAGGAGCAGTCAGTAAGGGCCACTCTTCTCCATGCTTGGCCCTTGGGTCTCGTTTATGTCTTTCCCCAAACACTCATGAGAATAAAATTTCTTCAAAAGGTGGCCCATTGCAGAGTGACCATGATCCTCATAGCCCCCTTTTGGTGGAAATAAGTTTGGTTCCCTTTTCTGTGAATTCATCTGTTGCACCCTCCCTGAGTCCTAGACTCTGCTCCCAGAGCTGTTTATTCACCCATCAGGCAAGTCTCACCTGAATCTCAAATCGCCTGACTCCTACAGTTCAAGTGATGGCCAGAGATTCCTAGATGTCCTTCAAGGATGCATCTGCAGTCCTTACATATGGGTTGTCCTGCCTCAGGCAGCCCTTCGGTCAGCCGGATTCCAAAGTCTGGGTCCGGCGTCGGCTGAAGTCGCCCTTTCCCCGACGTCAGAGCGCCTGGGGTATAAAAGAGTCAGCCGACGCCATCTTCCTCAGTCTTTCTTGCCACGTGGTGCCTGAAGCAGAAGCAGTTCGCAAGTGCTGGTCGGCCAGCTCCTGTAAATTCAGCTACCAAAGACTTCAAAAAGCTAAGTACCCCGTTGGGGACTCTTTCTTGCCTCAGCCGATGTCAGATCAAATGCTTAAAGTTAATAATTGCTTGACTTGTGGGAAACAAATACCTCATAAGGATTTCCATTCCTACTGCCTCCCTTGCTTAGTCCCAGACCACGACATCTCGGCCTGTACTGCCTGTGCCTCCTTTAATCGACGCATTCTTAGGCGTCGGTCGGAGTTTGCAGAGGAATTTTTTGGGGCTAGTTTCTCTTATAAAATGCCATCGGAGACTCCGACTTCTCATTTAACCAAAAAATGGATGGACCGACACACGCGGACCGTGGTTTCGGCTGAAACCACGCCTAGGCCTACTGCGAGTGTCTCGGTCTCGGCTGAAACCGAGTCCTTGGTACTTCCGACCGTGGAAACGGTACAACCGACAGCCTCGGCCCCGGAGGCTTCTTCTGAGTCGGTTATGGATTTACCCTCGGAAACCGGTGTTCAGGAAACTACCGACACCATTCCCTTAGACAAGACTACCCCAGCACGTGGAGCAGCCAGGCCCCCTGCATCCATGTCCATTAAAGCATTCTCTAGGGCTAAAGCTGCTAAGCAACAAAAAACTCTGCCTCCCAAGACTATTTCTCAGGGATCCACTACAGGTTCACAGATTCTAAGTTTGGCTGAGGACCTTATTTCCTTAATCAGGGGATCCCAACCTCATCCGGACAGGGGCTCTCAACCCCCTCTAGACAAAAGGCCCAGGGTTGAGTCCGCTGATCCTCAGTCCTCTGATGAGGCCTCTGATGGCTCTGCTCTATCAGATTACCAGGAGGAGGCCTTCACGGCCTACGAGGATTCTGATGCAGAGGAATCCATTCCCTCTGCCTCCCCTCCTGAAGAGCTGTCCTTTGGGGAGACCCTTCACTCCATGAGAGAGCATTTCCAATGGCAGGGCCAGGAATTCTCCGATTCCAGGAAGAGATTAAGGACTTTTCTTCATTTACCTCAGCAAAGACCTTTGGCTATTCCTCCTGTTTTAAGTGTCATTGATGATGTGTATTCTGAGTCTAGCACTATCCCTGACACCCTTCCTCTGGCTCCTGTTAAACCCGATAGGTACTACAGGGTCCCGGACTCACATCATTTCCTTTACAAGGCCCACTCTGCTGACCCAGAAACTATTTTCCAGGGTCTTAAAGGGGTTGCAGCTGCCACTACTAAAAATCCACTCCCCTCTGAAAGGGAGTCCAGGGCTTTAGAGAGATGGGGTAAAAAAGTGTATACTTCTTCCACTCTGTCTATGAGGGCTTTAAATTGTCAATTTCATATGATACAGTACCAAGAGTATTTGTTGGATGAATTGCAGAAAAAGCTGTCTTCTCCTGAACCCCTAGACCGTAAGTCACTTCAGGATCTGGTACATAATTCACAACAGGTTAGCAACCATTTCTTGCAGTGTGGTTATGATGCATTGGAAGCTTCATGTAGGTCAGCAATGACAGGTGCAGTCATACGTAGACATGCTTGGCTGAAGGAACAATCTCTGCCAGATCACGTTAAGGCTAAGCTTTTGGATGCTCCACTGGAAAAGCAAAAGTTATTTGGCTCCACTGCTCGGGAGGTCTTAAAGAAATTTGAGGAAAAGGCTAAATCTGTACAAACAGTCAAAGATTTCCTCCAGGTACAACCACCAAGATTCAGCAGAAATTGGCCTTCTAAGAATTGGTCCTTTCCAGAAGACAGATATCAAAGAGGCAAGAACAGGCGTGCCAGAGGTAGAGGGCAAGCTAGAGGCTCCTACAGAGGACGTCAATGGCAGCCTCCTAACCAGAGAGGTAGTGCAGGACCAACAACTGCTGCACAAGGACAGACTCAATGACTTCACCTTGATCCCGCCAACCAGGGCTCAATTAGAAGCACCTTTGGGCGGAAAATTGTCTTTATTCTCAAGAAATTGGCACAGTATTACAAGGGACAAATGGACACTGCAAATAATAGACAAAGGATACAGGTTCCATTTCCATACATTACCAAAAAGAAAAGGAATGCCAAACCTGCCACCAAATCAAAGGGCAGAGGCTTTAAAACAAATTGCCAACCTATTGCAAATGAAAGCTATAGAAAAGGTTCCTCTCGCAGAACAAGGCCAAGGATTTTATTCCAGACTATTCCTTATCCCAAGAAAAGAAAAACAATGGAGGCCTATTCTTGATTTGTCCGCACTCAATACTTATCTCATTGTGCCAAAATTCAAAATGCTGACCCTACAGCAACTCCTTCCCATGCTGGGCAAGGGGTCTTGGCTGATAACTCTAGACCTCAAGGAGGCATACCTGCATGTCCGTATCAGACAACGTTGCAGAAGACACCTCAGATTTCTTGCAGGTTCAGAGCATTATCAATTCTCAGCATTGCGCTTTGGCTTATCTACTGCACCCAGAGTATTCACGAAATGTCTGGCATCAGTAATTGCACACTGCAGACTTCAGGGGATTCAAATATACCTGTATCTGGACGACTGCCTTATACAAGCGGACAGCCAACAAACTTTGGAAAAACATTTGAATTATGCCATCCGCCTACTGCAGGCCTTGGGATACACAGTCAACATTCACAAGTCAAGACTTGTGCCATCCCAAAGAATAACTTTTCTGGGTGCGGAACTAGATACAACCACCCAAATGGCTTTTCTCACAGAAGAAAAACAAAGACAACTACCGGATTACTTCAAAAATCTGACAAAACAAACTCAGATGACTGCAAGGAAAATCCTGCAGGCCCTGGGTTACATGGCATCGTGCATTCTTCTGATTCCACAAGCAAGGCTGCATATGAGAAAACTACAATGGTACCTAAGGAGTTTATGGTCTCAGCACAATCACAGCCTAGAAACTTTGATACCACTCATTCCATGCCTTCAAAAGGAATTCCTGTGGTGGGCACAAGCAAGCCAGTCAAACAGGGGTCTGCCTTTCAGCAAACCAGTAACCAGCCAAACCATTACCTCGGACGCTTCAGACCATGGATGGGGAGCACATATGGAGGACAGATGCATCCAAGGACTATGGTCTCAGAAAGAATTGCGCATGCACATAAACCAAAAGGAAATGCTGGCAGTGATTCATGCAATCGAGGCCTTCAAGCACTTTCTACATCAAGGCCACCTGCTAATAAGGACAGACAATACCACAGTTATGTGGTACATAAACAAGCAAGGAAGTACCCGTTCCTACCCTCTTTGCAGACTAGCAATGAATCTTTGGGAACTTTCCCTAAAACTCAATATAGAGCTGCAATCCCAGTTTGTGCCAGGAAAAGACAATATACTGGCGGACAGCCTAAGCAGAAATACCATGGATCCACACGAATGGATGCTACACCCAGACATCTTTCTTCAGATAACACAATCTTGGGGGAGGCCGGACAAAGATCTTTTTGCTTCCCACCACAACCATCAGCTGAAGAAATTCTGTTCAAGGACATACCACCCACAAGCATGGAAAGTGGAAGCCCTCTCTTTCAGCTGGAATACTCTAACAGTGTATGCATTTCCACCTCTTCCACTAATGATCATGGTCTTACTGAAAATCAGGACAGAGCAGCCAAAAGTGATTCTAATAGCCCCGGACAGGCCAAGACAGCACTGGTACCCACTGTTACGGAGCCTGTCACACACGAAACCGTGGCCTCTACCACAATGGTCACTCCTTCTGACACAGCACAATTACAAAACTCTGCACTCCAGCCTGAAAACCCTGCAGCTGACAGCCTGGAGAATACCTTGACTCCTCACCAGGAAAAGCTATCCAAGAGAGTGAAGGATATCATCATGGAAGCTCGCAGACCTTCCACGAGAAAGGCATATTCAGCAAAATGGAAAAGATTCCACACTTGGAGCACCCAAAGGGCCTAGATGCCACAGTGATGAGCATGGCACATATCCTGGAATACTTGGCAGAAATGCTCCACAATGGCCTTTCTTACTCTTCCATAAAAATTAATGCTTCAGCAATTTCAGCAGAATACAATACTGATCCACCTGTCTTCTCTCATCCTCTCCTAAGGCAGTTTCTAAGAGGAATTAAAAACATCAATCCTCCAAGAAAACCACCAGTGCCTACATGGGACCTTAACTTCATGTTGGAAAAGTTGACTCTACCTCCCTTTGAACCAGCAGCATCTTCAGAGTTACAGTTCCTGTCTTGGAAGAATGCCTTTCTTCTGGCCATAACCTCAGCAAGAAGAGTATCTGAATTGCAGGCATTCATGGCAGTACAACCATTTCTTATTTTTCATCAGGACAGAGTCTCCTTGAGAACCAATCCTTCATTCATGCCAAAGGTGGTATCCAGGGTCTCATTGAACCAAGCTATTCACCTGCCTACCTTCTTTCCAAATCCGCAAAACAAGGGAGAGAAACTTCTGCATACCCTGGACATTCACAGACAGTTGCGCTACTACTTGGACAGAACTAAGACTTTCAGAAAAACTGACCAGTTGTTGGTAGCATATGCTGCAGGCATTCAAGGCAAAGCAATTTCCAAACAGACAATTTCAAAATGGATAGGAAATTGCATTCGATTCTGCTACTCTTATCATGGAAAAACTGTGCCAGCTAACATCAGGCCTCATTCCACCAGAGCCACAGCCACCTCCACAGCCTTTTTAAGAGGGGTGGCTACCAAGGACATTTTAGAAGCTGCTACATGGAGCTCCGTGCATACATTTTCCAAGCATTACAATTTACCCTTATATTCCAGATCCAGAGCAGACTTCACTACGGCAGTCCTGCAGGGCATTTTAGCTACACCATCATTTTCTTAGATCCTACCACCCCCAGCTTGGCTATGGTATTCTACCCATATGTAAGGACTGCAGATGCATCCTTGAAGGACATAGTACAGTTTTGTACCTACCATAAATGTAGATGTCCGATAGGTATGCATCTGCAGTCAGGTTTTCCCTCCCTCCTTCCCCTCTGTGGTATTTCTTGGGTACTTATCCCACTTATAGCTAGCTGGGGTTATCTATTATGGCGTATTTGTTTTATATTACTGTGCATGTTTGGAATATTTTGCATTTCTCCAAATTTAGCCTTCCTTAGAGGGCACCTGGCATCTGGGGCAAGAAAAACTGAGGAAGATGGCGTCGGCTGACTCTTTTATATCCCAGGCGCTCTGACATCGGGGAAAGGGCGACTTCAGCCGACGCCGGACCCAGACTTTGGAATCCGGCCGACCGAAGGGCTGCCTGAGGCAGGACAACCCATATGTAAGGACTGCAGATGCATACCTATCGGACATCTACATTTATGGTAGGTACAAAACTGTACTTTTTCTAAGAGAGTTATTTACATCCTTTCTTCTTCCCAGAAGCCTTCAACTAGGAAGGTTTATGCTAGTAAATAGAAAAGATTTCCTATTTGGCCAGCGACCAACGGTTTCGATCCCTTCTCTACTCCTTAGGATGCAGTCTTAGATTTTCTGGCAGATCTGTTTCAGTCAAGTCTCTGCTATTCCACCATTAAGGTTCATTTATGTCTTAATTTTCAGGAAGGCATGAATAATGCACCTGTTGGATCGCTCAAATATCAAAAGCCTTTCTGAAAGGTACCTTTCTTCTTAGACCCCCTGTCGTTTCTCCTTGGGATTTAACCCTACCCTTGCAAACCTTGACTAAACAACCATTTGAATCAGCTGCGACAGTAGACTTGAAACGGCTTTATTTAAAGACTGGATGTGATGTTGTTAATCTTCGTTCATTCCTTAGTGATGGGTTATTGGTTCCATCCTCGGAACCAAGCCGACCAATATCAAGCTCACGTCAGCCAAAAACTCTTGAGCCAAGGTCCTACCCAGAATACTCTGCTCCCTGTTATCTCAGATCTTGTTTGCCGCATTGCTGTACAGCCGTGTCAAGCCACTCTCTCAGCTGTCTATTTTTTGAAAGTTTTAAACATTGTTCTTCCTTGAAATATTTTCATATAGTTTTCTACTTATATTTCCTACCCTACCGTATACTTTAGACTCTCTCCCTTTAGTCTTTTACCTTTATTCCCCTTGTCTTACCTTTGATGTAATTCTGCATTACCATCATTGGTAATCCTTCCTTTTCTCTTCTTACCCTTTTGGGTAGCCTTTCCTCTTCTTTTTGGTACTGTTCTTCTTCTCCACATCATTATGTTGGATAAGAAAAGTAGCTTTGGTTTCAAGCAGTGTAAGGATTGTGGCCGTAAGTTACTGCTTTCCGATGGCCATGACTTATGTGTCTACTATCTGAATGTCTCCCACCTTACTGTGGATCCCCCATGTGGGATTTGTAAAAGTTTTTCTACCAGGACTCTTAACGAGAGGAAGAATAAGTTAATTTTGAAAGTTCTTCTCAAGTATCCTTTCTCTGAGGCTATTTCTGGGTCAGAGGGCTCACCCCCTCCTGTTAAACCCCATAACAGGCATTCTTCCTCTTCATCATCAAAGTCGCTCCCCTCTTCTCCCTCTGGAGATCGTAGGGAGTCGACTTATAAGAAGGTGAAATTGATTGTTACTTCGGCGCTGCCACCTGTGACCCTCACTGCTCGAGGCTCAGCACCACCCCAAATGATTCTGGCTCCAGCCATGCCTTCCTTATTGACACCAGCACCGGAGTTCCCAGTGCAGACAACTACAGCTCCGACAGTTCCATCGCAGCGCTTAACGGCACCGTCCATGCAGGTACAATCCCTTTTGCCTCTGAGTATGACTTTTCTGTACTCCACGGCGCAGACATTTTCGGCACCGACATGTTCCTCTGTGCAGTCCTTCTCAGCACCATCCTTATTACTGGTGCAGACACTTTCCTCGACAGCACCGTACCCATCAGGGAAAACTTTTGCCTTTACAGTGAAGACACCTTCGACTACTATGGCGCTGACGGCATTGGCGCAGACTACTTCCACATCGTTTTCTTCAGTGCAGCTGTCCTCTGTTCAGGGCTCTGCACCTATTGAATTAGCAAGGACCAAGTATTCTCCTTCATTGGATCCATTTGCTGGCTGTCAATGTAGTCCTTTTCTAGAAAGGCCAGAATCACCATCAGCTTTCTCTATGAGGTCAAACAAGAGTCTCTCTGAACAAGATGTGTTGCGGCTTGTTGACCAGTTGCTTGTGGCCAGAGGTCTCTCTCACCCATCGAAATCCAAGTTCCCTCCTTCAGTTGAACATATATCTCCTCAAACTCCAATGTACACTCCTCCTTCGACTTCTACCCAAGTTTTGAAGCCTATTACTCCGACAGCAGCTTTCCTTCCTCTAACTCCAGTAATGGATCTCACTTTGGAACCAGAGTCGTCTTTGTGGCCCTCGGTGCACTGAGCATAGGGCTTTTCTCAGGCCAGTGGCTGTGCCGTGGGGGAGGGCATTCCTGGTTCCAAGTCGTTTTTTTTCTATGGCACCCTCCGGGGATCCTCTCTCTTTCACGGCTCACAGTCCTCTTGAGACTCATGGTCTGGGGGTGGGCTCGTCAGGACGGGGTGTGACCCTTTAAGGTTGTGCTCTGTTCCAGGCTCCTATCCCTCCTTGGGCGGGCCAGCCTTCCAGGCCTTGGAGAGGGCGCTTGCCTCCGCTGGCAAATCCCACATGTCAGAGTCCTCTCCACCCTCTGTGCCACAACTGTCACAAGCCACAGCCACCGGGCACAAGGGCCTCAGGTTTCTCCTTCTCAGGAGACCCCATCTTTGCAGTCTTCCCCAGAACCTCCCACTGACAAAGTACCACGCAAAGCGTCATGCAAGAGGAAGCACATGGACTCCACTGAGGAGTCATTGACTAAAGATACGGATTTTGATGTCGGGGAAGGGTCCCCATGGTCACCCACTGATAAGGTGTCCTTTGGTGACATCCTCGAGATCCTTAGACAGAGGGGATACTGGAAGTCCTCTAATCCTTCCTCTGAGGAATCCGTATTTCTGCAGGCCTTTCCTGCCCGGCCCCCAACCTCCAGGGTCACCCCGCCTGCTGATGAGATGAGATAGAATATGATCACCCCCAGCTGAGCACCCACATTGGTCACGAGGTCTTCCAGTAGATGCTATGGTGGTGGCGGCTGCACCTAAGAAGGATTTGGCAGAAGAGACAAACTGTCCATCTGCCCAACAGGGAGTCCCGGGTGATTGACAGACTAGGGAAGCATGTGTTTGCTTCATCGACCTTCGCCGTAAGGTCTTTGAACTATTTGGCACACTTTACCAGGCTTCAGAGGGATCTTATCAACCAGCTCTTTGAAACCTTGGCAGGAGCTGTTTCTGACAAGGTCCGTGACAACATGGCTTCTCAGATAGCCACCCTAGAGTCCATTTCCAACTCTTCCATGCATCTTATTTCTCACGCAACGGAAGGGGTGGCTACAGCGGCAGGCATGGGTATAGTCACCAGACAACATGCCTGGATGCGCCTTTGCAACTTTGCAGACTCCTTTAAGGCTTCCTTCATGAATGCTTCTTTGTTTGGCCTTAAAGTGAAAGATACGCTGGCAAGGTGCGAACAAGATGGCAAGACCCTGTCTGCCACTGGTGTCAGACACTCCACTCCTCAGAGATTCTACTCCAGAAATCAGAGGAGCGGGAAGATGTGGCACAGGAAATCACAGGACTCTTTCCGGGACACATGTGCCGAGTTCTCCCCTAGAAGCAGAGGAAGACGCCCCTTTCGGGTCAGAGGTGTTCCACGAAACTGGGGTTCCAGCGATTCCTTCTCTGGCCAACCCTATCAATGCTCCTGAAGCGTTGCCTGACTGCTTACCTCTGGAAGTGGTCGGGGTCGTTTTTCCTTGCACCCCACTGCCTGGCAAAATATAACCCCAACTATTGGGTACAATGGGTAATATCCAGAGGCTATCGCATCCCCTTCCATCTTTGTCCACTTTCATCCAGAGTATTACCCGACATTCCACCCAGTCAAAGGGAAGCAGCAGCGCACAATATTCAAAAGCTGCTACAAAAAAAAGAGTCATACAGATGGTCTCCCCAGACCAGATAGGTTCCAGTTTTTACTCAAGGTTCTTTTTAGTGCCAAAAAAGACAGGGGACTGGAGACCAATTCTGGATCTCAGCACACTGAACAAATTTGTAAAAACAGAGAAATTCCGGATGGTCACGGTTCAGTCTATCCTTCCTCTTCTGGATGAAGATGATTGGAAGTGCTCTGTAGATCTTCAAGATGCGTATTACCACATAAAAACACTCGAAAAGACACCTCCTCTTCCGCATAAGGAGCCAGTCGCTACCAATTTCGAGCTCTGCCCTTCGGTCTCTCTACAGCTCCCAGAGTGTTCACCAAATGCATGGCAGTGGTTATTGCTCACTTGCAACTCCAAGGATTCCAGGTGTTTTCATATATAGACGACTGGCTCCTCACTGCGCCCACCAAGTGTCTACTGGAAGAAGCCCTGCACTATACTCTTCTAACAGCTCAAAGCCTGGGAATCACTATAAACTGGGAGAAATCCAATATGACCCCAACTCAGTCTTTTGAATTTATAGGAGTATTGTTGAACATGAGAAATTGCACAGCATCCCTTCACAGGCTTCAGAAAATAAGGCAACAGGTTCAACCGCTGCTCTGTCACCACAAATCACACGCTCGATCTATACTCCAACTTTTGGGGTCAATGGCGGCCTCGATCACCATTGTTCCTCTAGATTCCACATGAGGCTCCTTTAGTGGCTACTTCTCACTCAGTGGTACTCTCTACAACATCCTTTGTCTTTTCAGATAAGTGTAACTCAGAGATGGAAGCAAGATTTACTCTGGTGGACGTCTCGAAATCCCCAACAGTGGTCTCGCCCTTTCAACCCCCATCAACCGATAGCGACGGTGACCACGGACACCTCCCTGATGGGGGGGGGGGGTTATGTCAGGGAAACTCGGTCCAAGGCACCTAGTCGGAGACAGAGGCCCTTTTGCATATCAGTGTCCTGCAACTGAGGGTGGTGCTACTAGCATTGCAAGCATTTCATTCCATCCTTCTGTCAGGGACTATTGCGATCCAATCAGACAACATGTCAGTGGTCTGGTACATCAACAAACAAGGGAGCACCAGATCTTACCCATTACGCCGAGAGGCCTTGAGAATATGGCAATGGGCGATAGCTTCCAACCACTTTCTAATTGCAAAGCACATTCCCGGGACCTCCAACGTGATAGCAGACAAATTGAGCAGGCGCATTCTGCAACCTCACGAGTGGTCCCTCAGTCCTTTGATAGCGGCAAAAATCTTCAACCGCTGGGGCCAGCCCTGCTGAGACCTATTTGCCTCCTCAACCAACTAGAAGTGCAGCAACTATTTTGCCCTAATCCCCCCTCGGGGACAGTCACCGAGAGACGCTCTAGTCCACGCTTGGCCCTCGGGTCTACTTTATGCTTATCCTCCTCTTCCCCTCATCTCCCAATTTCTGAAGAAAGCACGACAGTTGAAGAGCAAAGTGATCCTCATTGCCCCATATTGGCCTTGACAAGTCTGTTTTCCCTTCCTCTGGCCCCACCTGCTAGATCAACCGTGAATCCTCAATCCATCCTCAATGTTGATCTCCCATCCGCAGGGTCTGATTCACCCCAGTCTAACAACCCTAAAACTGACAACTTGGTTTCTCCGCTTCCAATGATTGCCAGGCATGAAAACTTCTTGTCCCCTGTGCGCAATATTCTTATTGCTTCTCATAAATCGTCCACCAGACTAATCTATCTTAACAAATGGAAAAGGTTCTCTCTATGGGCAGATTAGACCCCTTGTCAGCCCCAGTTTCGGTGGTACTGGATTACTTATCACATCTTTTCCACTCTGGGGTATCTGTCTCTACTATTCATGTGCATTTAGCTACCATTTCAAATTTCCACATTGGTTTTCAAGATTCTTTACTTATGTCACACAGACTCTGTAAAACTTTCTTGAAAGGGGTAATCCACCTAAAACCGGTACAACCTTAGGATTTGGCATTGGTTCTGAAAGCTCTAACAGCTCCCCCCTTTGAACCTGCGTCTTCATGTGATGTAAAATATCTCTCTTGAAAAACTTTGTTTCTGATTGCAATCATATCGGCCATACGCTTGTCAGAACTTCAAGCCTTATGCATCAAACCTCCCTATCTTATCTTCCAATAAGGATAGGGTATCACTGAGAACTAATTCTTCCTTTTTACCAAAAGTGGTGTCAGAGCGGTCTAGCAACCAATCTGTTGACCTTCCAGTGTTTTTTCCTAACCATTCTAACAAGAGAGAGTATTGCCTGCACTCCTTGGATGTTCATAGGCAAATACGATTTTATCTGGACAGAACAAAATCTACCCATAAATCAGACCAACTGTTTTTGGCTTTTTCTGGACCTAGACGAGGTCATCCTGTATCAAAAGTTACATTGGCTTCATGGTTAAGAAATTGTATTACCTTTATCTACAGCAAAAACAATCTCACCTTTCCTCATAGAGTCAAAGCACATTCTACAAGATCTTGGGCAACTTCAGCAGCTTTCCATGCTAAAGCTTCCCTCAATGATATTTGCTCAGCTGCAACTTGGACCAAACCTCATACCTTTATTCTTCATTACAAATGTTGGACTTGGTCTCCAGAGGTAGCTTCCTTTGGCTCCATGGTGCTCAGGAATGTCCTTCCATGAGTGCCACCCAGGGATACAGGTAGCTGGGGACTCTATCCCTTCAGTAAGGAATGAACGAAGATTAACAACATCAGATAAAGAAGTTATGTCTTACCATCACATTCCATCTGTGTTGTTGATCTTTTTTCATTCATTACTTCCCACCCTCCGTTCACCCATCCGGAGGTTCCTGGTTGATCTCATGTACTCCTTTATTGTAGGTCTGTTATGACCAGAAGTAGCCTCTACTTTTATCTATCAACTTGCCAGCTCGATCTGAGGTAACAGGGAGCAGAGAATTCTGGGTAGGACCTTGGCTCGAGAGTTTTTTGGCTGACACAAGCTTGATATTGGCCGGCTCGATTCCGTGGACGGAACCGATAACCCATTAGTAATGAATGAACAAAGATCAACAACACAGATGGAACATTATGGTAAGGCATAACTTCTTTTTTTTGTGGTCATTACCTGTACAGGAAGGGTTTTGGAACTTCTGGCCTTATCTTGTATACCTCCTTATGTTATTTTTCGTAAGGACATATTACCTTTGCATATCAACCTTTCTTTCCTACTTAAGGTGGCTTCTGAGTCAAAGCTGAATCAGACAATCCATTTACCTGTTTTCTTGCCCAACTGTAGAAATAAAGGCGAATACGTGCTCCATTGTTTGGATGTTCACTGTCAACCTAAGTTTTATTTGGACAGAACTAAAGCATTTAAAGTTTTAATTGAGCTCTTTCATGGTGTCAAGAGACAGTAGTTTACAATCTGTTAGACAAAAGCAGGCTTGTCGGCATGTCTTTCCAGGAGATCTTTAAATTCCAGGAGGAAAAAGATAAAAAAAATGCAGTCAGATGAACAGCTGTTCCACCGTCCATTTCCAAGACTCTGCAGAAGCTGTCTCTCAGATGCTTGACCCATTTTATATGAGAAACATTTAACCAGAACAGTATTAACTATATGAGCAGTTCTAGAAAAAGTAGTCCTTCACCGAAAGAAAGAGAGATTAACTATGTGAGCTTCAGGAACAGAAGTTCAGACATGAGTTGTACTCATAAAATAGTACACAGTGTGAACCTGTCAGAACCATTTCTGACCTCCCTCCCAACACCAGACATATTGCAGGTAGAGAGGGACACTGATACTTGTAGTTTTTCCCACCCTTAGACACATGGATAAGGAAAGTAGCATCCACTTGTTATTTCTAGAATTTGCAGTTTTCTTTTCATTTAAAGTACATCTTTTACTCCAGAAGGTAAGTTATAGCATACAGTATCCACAATAAAACAGTTGTTGAATGCAGAGAAGGTCAGGGACCTTCCAAGTTGGAGAGGGGCAGTGAGGTATTTCTTAAGATTATTTCTCATTCCTGAGAAGGAAGACCAGTGAGTTCCATCCTGTCACTTTCAAATTTTAAACAAAACTGCAACAGTAAAGAAATTCAGTTGCTAACTCTACAGACATTGTTCCCTGTTGTTGAAGGATGCTTTCCTCATTCCTTTAGACATGGAGGATGCATGCTTGTACACCCCCACCCATAGTGCCCATTAGAAGTGTCCCACAAGTATATTGAAAGAGTCTGACTACCAGTTTATGACCTTACCATTTGACCTTTCTACTGTATGTAGGATATTGAGCAAGTATATCACTCCACTGTTTGAAAATAGTAGACTGAATGGACATTACATTTACCCATATTTGGATGACTGCAACTCGGAGTAGCTTTGAGCCTGATTTTACAATGCTTCTAAAGCTTAGACGTTTCATTGAATGAAATAGTCCAGCCTGTACCATTCACAACAGAATAGATTCCTAGGAGCTATTCTACTTATGAAAAGCTATAGTGTTTCCCTTCCTCAGGATAGAGTACAGCTAATGAAAGATGGACTTTTTGTACATCTCAGAACAGTACATCTTCAGAACATAAACATTTCTTGGGACGTCAGAAGTACATATTTTCCTCTGTTTTAATGACATTAGATACTAGATGACAAATGAAAAAGGTCTCTGGGTGCCAGATGCGAGATTACATGAGAATATTCATATCCTCCCCATGAACCCATATTAGTCAGAAAATTCTATTGGTACTCTCAAGATCTGTCTGAGTCTTGTGGCTTCCATTTCTTTCTCTGGAACTGGACAGAGGATGACTGCAGATGCAGCAGATTGTGCCTGTAGGACCCATTTTCAGCAGTTTAGAGTTCAGGGCTCTTGGTGCAGGGAGAAGACGTCCACTGGCCCAAAGGAAACCGGTATCTTGCGTGACATGCTTTCTTTTTTATCAGTTGTTAAGCCAGGAACTCTTCAAATAGTAACAGATGGAATTGCATTGATGCGGTACATCAGTTTAGTGGGATGAATCCATTATATTATTCTCATGATGAGTTAGAATGCGCAAGACAAACAAATTCTGCAGCTGTGGGCAGTTTACTTTTAAAGCTACCAGAAATACTTTTAAAGCTACCAGAACTCCATTTTTGCAGTTAACTTTATTGAGTTTGAGGTTGTTTCTTCTCAGTCTGTTCAGCAACCGTCTCATGTCTCAATTCTCTTTGGTCAGATCTTGCCCTAGTATTTCATCAGTAATGTTAACTTCATAATTTCTGTTATCTAAGCAGAAACTCTGTAATTCACTTAAGTTTCTGGATGGTATACCAAATTTTCCACGTACAAAATAAAACGTACACAGCTTAGAACCTTCCTCATTAAGCTTAATTTTACAAAGTCCCTGGTTAGCAACCAGCATAGAGAAGTACTTTGATCCTGGCAGGCTAGACACTTCAGTTGTTCAAAACAGATAGATCTGTTGTTTTATAGCTTTATTGAGGTCTTGTAGATCATTGCAGATATGACTTGTATTTAATCTCACAACATTAACTGTGTTACTTAACCCATTCAGTAAGCTGTGTGTGCTTCATAATTGCAACTGTGGACCCATATGATTTGAATTATTCTCATGTTTACTCCTCAAAGTTTCCAGAATGTACAGATCTACATGTCATGAGTAACCATAATCTCAGTGGTACAGTGAGAAAGATATAAAATGTAAACCTCTGGCAGTGTTTTCAGCATAAGGCAGCTAGGGATGATTTTGTGTCTGTGTGACATCCGCGGTGGTGCAGCGGTAGCGTTGTTGCCTCACAGCAAGAGGTTCTTCCGTTCGATTCTCGGCTGGAGTGCGGGGAGTGCCTTCTGTGTGGAGTCTGCATGTCCTCCCCCGGTTGGGTGGGCATTCGAATGCATAAATGGGCGTGTCTTTGTTGAAGGTTGAACGTTGAGCTGGCACCTCGGCGTTCGTGAAAATCTACTGCCAATCATTAGAGGACCGGAGTTCCGCTGTGGCGACCCCTAACCGGGAAAAGCCGAAAGACAAACAACAACAACAGTAACCCATGGGGAGGGGGGTACTGATCACAAGTAATCCTTCTTTTCTGCCAAACTGATGTTTTTATGTGGCTGTTTAAACATGTGACTGACTATATGCACATTGCAGCCATTAGGAGTGTTGCCCTTTCATTACTAATTAAAATGTAGGAACACTCTGGTAGTCAGTGAAAATGGTGCAGCAGCACAACTTACCATGAACCAATGTACCAGTTACACTGTTGTGCCATTTAGTGTTTCTTAGTCATATGTATTCCCTCAAGAGCATCATTTGGTTACCTGGGAAATTTGCATGACTATGAATTGCTACACTGAGCAACTGAAAGGGCTGTGAGTGGATTGCCCTAACTACTAAGAAGACCACACACAGGCAATTAACCCCCCTCCCCACCCCCAGAGAAGCACACTCATACCTATTCACACATGCCAAGATTTATCCATATTAGCAGTCTGAGCAGGGAGAAACATCTTCACTTTGCCCTTCACATATTCCCATCAGTGAAATACCTAGATGTGCACAACAAGATTACTGTGAATACTTGCACCTCTGAAATCCTGGTCCCGAACAGAAGTTGTATAGTATGGACATCTGTGAATCTCACACTGTGCAAGTCTTCTCCAAGGCAGTGAGCCAGGAAGCATATTTACAGAGACCCCAAACCTAGTCTACTGCATTTGCTGCAGCAGTATGAACCTTACTGTGTAGAAGCACACAGGGGTGCTTATAGGTTCTGAAGGGGGGGGGGTCATCTGTGAATCAGGACATTCTTTATAAAGTATGCAAGGCAACTTGTTTTTATCTTGTATACTTCATAAGCTGACTTTGAATGTCATCTTAGGTATCTGGTGTTGATGATTGCAGTGGGTGCACTTTATCAGCCAGTCCTGGCTGTAGTACTCCATTTTGTGGAAATGGACGGAAGTAGAAAGGGAAGAAGCCAACACCTTAAACTTGATCCTTTTCTGTTGACCAGGAAGTCTACCATTGGTAAAGCTGGGAAACAAATGGTCCATTTAGTAAATTCCTTTGCCTAGCCAAAGTGGAATATTGCAGAATTTTGCTCAAGTATCCCTGAAGAGTTAAAACTTGCATTGTATAATTTGATAGCTGCAGTGCTATAATGCTTTCCCCGTGTAATTCGTATTATTTTTGAGTGTTCTTTAATTAAAAAAAATGTCTGCAGACTGTTTATTGAAGGCTTACCATTCCAATTGAGTATCTCCATCAGTGCTTGGAATAGCTTGGAGACATGTCCATAAACTTTAGTTGACATACTACAGTGCATGCATGGGGCTGGCATCCATTAAACTCTGCGGATGCTTTTCCACACTATCCCTGTGCTGACATCTGCAGGGAGGGAATTTGGCAGACATTATAATGACAAAAAGTAAATTTTTACAAAGGCTGTATTTAATTTTCCTTTTTGGATTGCCGGGGAGGGATGGAATTATCAAAGTGCTTTTTGTGAAAAAATTAAGTTCCATACTGAAGAATACTATAAGCAAAACATGTGGACAACATGGGACATAAATTCAGCTTATGTCTGTCTGTTCTCTTGCTTCTATTGTGGACATTTGTACAGTAACTAATGATATATATATATATATATATATATATATATATATATATATATATATATATATATTTTTTTTTTTAGTGTTATTTTTTAAATTGTCATATTTCAGGTGATAAAATGCATAGTTTGAAGTGAATGGTGGCAGCAGAATGCAAGTTGTTTAGGGGATGAACAGTTAACAAGAATTGGGTGATATACAGCCATCTGAAAAGGGGGAGGGCAACATAGTGATTCAGTGGTCAATATCGCTGCCTCAACAGTACATTGTTTTTTACTTTGACTCACAGCTGGAGTATTTTCTGTGCTAAATCTGTCCTCCTTAAGTTCTTGTGAGGTTTGCTAGGTGATACTGGTTTCTTCCCACATTCCAATATATGTACAAGTAGATGAACTGATGATCTTCCAAATTACCAGCAGGTTGTAGGGAGATGGGAGGGAAAACACATTAAATGGGAATTCATTATATGTTAGCAAAAGTACTCCTGTAAAGCTCTTACAGGTAAAGGTGCTAAGTAGAGAGAATGAGCAGTGCCAGATTTGATACCAGTACCAGCAGTACCGAATTTAATGGCAGCAGCAGATCTGTGTGTTTAGCTGAGAAATGTAGCCCATCACTGGACCACATCTCTGTCCTTCATAGCTGATCCACACCTGTAACAGTAACACTGGCGAAACACTGATACTGTAAGTTGTGGATTTGGGCTTGACTGGAAGTTCTAAGGCAATCACTGCAAACATTTCTAAGAGTGTACATTATTGGTTGTGTGAAATGTTCTCTTGGGTGTATGTAATATTACTTTGTTTGGGATATATAAAGTGTATGCAATGAAAGAATAAAATTACTTTTTTCCCAGTGCTATCACACTTTGTTGAGCTTGTAAGATGTTTCTTTGCTTCTGTATCTTTACTGATTTGGAATGTCATGGAAGATGAGTTGCTTGCAAATGCATTTTTTTTAGGTTTATGTAATATGCTGCTTTTCATTTCCCCATAATTTAGCCAGAAAGAATAGATCCAAGTGCATCACGACAAGGGTATGATGTTCGATCAGATGTTTGGAGTCTCGGAATCACATTGGTAAGAGTCTTACTTCATAAAAATCATCTTTGTTTATTGCAGAGAGCCTTTATTTTCTTAGGATTGCACTATTCTACCAGAAGATAAATACTGTGTGATTAGTCAAGTGCACATTGCAGGCAGCGTTCTTCCTCTCAGAACCAAGTTCATGTATTACATGATAGGCTGGCCACTTGATACACTGATTCCAAGCTAGTAAATGCCATTCAGCTTTATGACTTTAAAAAGTTAGAGCCTGTTTGGTTTTCAGTTCATGTTGCATTATTTTTATTTGTGTCTGGTTTTTTTATAATTTTGTAATAATTCTGTATTCTGACTGTGTGGTCCTTCCTCCAAATTTCTAAGTTACCCATGCTTGATGTTTTCTGTAAAAGTATACTGTGTAAATTGATTTGGAGCCTTTTTGTGACTGTATGGATGGGATTTGTGTACCTGTAAATCAAAATTCACTGAATTGCCTTTCACAGAATAATTGCTCCCCAGCTAATGTTTTTTGACACATGCTTTGTTTAGTTGTGCTGTTCAACCCACAGCTCCACAAATTGTGTTTTGACAAACCATGCTAGATATATGAAGATGTTATGTGCGTGACGGGTTGTCACAAGGAATGGCCAGGCTAATGAGGATGAGAGGTCAAGTACCAAAGCCTATAAATGTAGGTGAAAATGCTACTATTTAAAAAAAAAAGATTGATAGTAAGCTTAATAGCGAAAGTCTTGATAGAGTGCAGGAATTTCTGAGAATGTGCTGGGCATTAAACTGCCATGATATTGATATGCTGACATGAATATGAAGAATATGATCCTTAAAACATTATAACTAGCTCATGTACTTTTTGCAAAAAAAAAAAAGTGAGGCAGAGAGTGCATGTGATACATATTCTGCAAGATGACCATATGGATTCAGTGAACTCTGTTGGAAAAATATACTTGGTGGAGCACAAATACATTTGTTGAAGTGCTCCATTGTTCTGGGATGTGAAACATTACTAATCCTGTATGCCAGTGCAAGAGCTGCCACTGGGCTGGGCATTATGATCTTTCCAACCATATGCTTTCTGATAAAGAAGTTGCACTGCTTCTCATGGTGCCGTAGCATGACGCTTTCCTCTTTCAGAAATAGGTATATAAACAGATAAATGCACATACACACACATGTATGTGTATGCATATATCTATGTATGTACATATGTTTGTGTGTGTGTGTATTCAATTCAGAATCTCGAAATTCCGAAACATTGAATTTCATATGATCGAGACCATATGATTGATGATGTTCTTTGTGTTTCACTGTTGCAGTCATCACATTTGGGTTATCTGCTTGCAGTAGCCTTCAGTCAGCCCGATTATCAAAGTCTTGGGTCCTCCGTTGGTTGCGGTCTCATCTTCCATGACGTCAGGTAGTCAGGGGTATAAAGCATGTAGCTGACGCCATTACATCAGTCTTTCTTGCCGTGCGGTGCCCGAAGCAGTTCGCAAGTGCTGGTCGGCCGACTCCTGAAATTTTCATTTTCGAGTTTCAGAACAGAAGTCTTCAACTAAAGCTAAGTAGCCCGTTGAGGAAACTTTTTCTTGCTCTAAACTGATGTCAGTAAAAGTCAATAACTGTATTTCTTGTGGAAAGCAAATACCTCATAAAGATTTTCATTCGTACTGTATTCCTTGCCTAGGCCCTGACCACGACATACCTCGCTGTCAGTTTTGTACCTTATTTAAACAACGAACTATTCGTCATCAGTGTATTTACGCTTCTAAATATTTTGGTACTTGGTTCAATTATCCAGATATGTCTTCGGTAAGCCACCCGACTACCAACATTCTGAAAAAACGCAAAGATAAAGACAGAGACAGGCCGCCTAGGTCCAGAGTTGCCGACGATGCTTCTCCTAAGCTAGTCGCCAGTACTAACTGAGGCGCTTTTGTAGCCTCCGATACCCACCACTTCAGATTCGCAGGCCTCTACTGAGACCCACTCGGAGTCTGGTATGCCGCAAGATGCTTCAACTGTGGAACCTGCGGATGTCTCTCCCTTGGATGGGTCTGGAGCCACTGTGCAGGCACCGGCTTCTGTGGGTGTATTCAGGCCTACTGACTTGCATATTAAACCGACGCCATCTTCTTCTTTAAGGCCTAAAACTTGAACCATGCCTAGAAAACCGATACCCAGATCGTATGGTCAGGCCTCTATGCCTAAAAAACAAATAATAAGAATGGCTGAAGACCTTATTACTTTAATCAGGGTAAGCAAACCTTCCCCCTCTAAGAGACCTAAGACTGAATTTGCTTTTGATACTTCTGACCAGGATTCTGCAATTTCTGTTTCCTCTGATGACCAGGATTTACCCTTATCTACCTGTGAGGATTCTGATGCAGAGGGCTCTGTTCCTTCTGCTTCCACCCCAGAGGATTTCTCTTTTGGTGAAACCTTGCATACTCTTAGGGAGCATTTTCACTGGGAAAGCCAGGATTACTCTGATTCTAAAAAGAGGCTTAGGGATTTCTTACTCCTGCCCTAACACAGGCGTTTAGCTGTCCCTCCTGTACTAGACATTGTTGATGATGCCTTTTCGGAATCTAGATTTGCCCCTGTCTCTTTACCTCCTGCTCCCAGAAAACCTGATAGATATTACAGGGTTCCTTACTCTCACAAGTTCCTTTTTAAAAAATCATACTGTGGATCCTGAGACCATTTCACAGGGACCCAAGGGCATTAAGGCTACTACTGCCAAAAATCCTACTCCCTCTGATAGAGATTCCAGGGCACTGGATAGATGGGGTAAGAAGGTATACACTTCTGAAACCTTGGCCATTAGGGCCTTAAACTGCCAGTTTCATATGTTAAAGTAGCAGCATATTATTGGATTGCTTAAACAGAAAATTATGTTGATTCCTGACTGTGCTGAAAATAAGGATTTACAGGATTTAATGCATTCTGCTGAACAGGTTGGAAAACATACTTTGCAATGTGGTTTTGACTCACTAGAGGCATCTTGCAGGGCTGCTGTCACTGGGTCTGTAATTAGAAGTCATGCTTGGCTTAAGGAGCAATCTTTGCCAGATCATGTTAAAGCTAAATTGCTGGATGCTTCCTTAAATCAGGACCGCCTGTTTAGCAACAAAGCAGAAGAAGTTCTTAAAAAGATGAAGGAAAAAGTTAAATCTATGCAAACTGTTAACGATTTCCTATAAGTACAGCCACCAAGATTTAGAAGGCATTGGCTCTCTAAGAACTGGTCCTTTCCTGCCTCTTCCAGGCCTACTCAGTCCAAACCCAGAACCAGCAGAACACCCAGGTTTCAGTCCCTGGGTACGCACAGGACTAAGCAGTGGGGGGCTCCCACTTCCAAATCAGGAAGTAGTAAGACTCCCCCGTATGGTAAGCTGTCTCAATGACTTAACTTTAACACTTCCAAGCACTTCTCAACTGACTGCTCCTTTGGGGGAAAGATTGCTCTGCAGGAAAAAATTGGGAACTCATTACCCAGGACAAATGGGTTTTAAATATAGTTTCCCAAGGATACAGATTTCACTTCCACACGTTACCAACCCCAAACGGTTAGCCAGATCTACCCCTAAATTAGTGGGCAGAGGCTCAAAAGCAAGTACTCTCTCTCTTAAGCATAAAGGCTATTCAAACTGTACCAGAAGAGGAAAAGGGACAAGGCTTCTGCTCAAGACTTTTCCTGGTACCCAGAAAAGACAACTCATAGCGTCCTATCCTGGACATTTCTGTCCTAAACACCTTTTTGGTGATTCCAAAATTCAAGATGCTAACTCTTCACAAGTTGCTTCCTATGCTAGGCAAGGATGCCTGGTTGGCAACACTGGATTTTAAAGGAAGCCTGCCTGCACGTCCTAATCTTGGAATCTTGCAGAAGATACATGTGCTTCAAAGCAGGCTACATGCACTTCTCTGCACTGCCCTTTGGCTTATCTACTGTGCCCAGGGTATTCACATAGTGCCTAGCTCCAGTCATTGCATTTTGCAGGCAAAGAAATATTCAAATATACCCATACCTGGACAATTGTCTAATTCAGGCAGAAAGCCAGGACATACTTTTGAATCTTCTGGCATTTTGTACAAAAGGTGCTAACTTGTCTAGGGTACACCATAAATGAAAAGAAATCACATCTTGTACCCTGTCAACAAATTATATTCCTGGGAGCAAGCTTGAACACAGCTTCCCAGATGGCTTTCCTCACCCCAGAGAAACAAATTTATTTGACAACGTACTTCAAACTAATGGCCACAAAAGCCTGCTATCTGCAAGGCAAATACTGAAAGCCTTGGGGTTCATGGCCTCCTGCATTCTACTAATTCCATATGCAAGAGTGCATATGAGGAAACTACAGTGGTATCTAAAAGGCTATGGTGTCAACATTCTCATGATCTAGAAGCAATGATTCCTATCATATCTTGCCTACAGAGTTCCTTTGGTGGGCATAGGCCTGCCACCAAAACAAGGGACTACCATTCAGTCTACCCCCTGCTGCCCAAACCCTAACAAGAGATGCATCAGACTATGCATGGGGGGCTCACCTGGAAGAAAAGTGCATTCAGGGCAAATGGAACCCAAGTCAAATGCACCTGCATATCAATCAAAAAGAAATGTTAGCTGTACAGAATGCTCTGACAGCCTTCAAGGACCACATTTTTCCAGGACAATTAATGGTAAAGACGGAGAACACCACTGTTATGTGGTACATAAACATGCAGGGGGGTACCGATTCATACCCCCTCTGCAGACTAGCCATGGCTCTGTGGAACACAGCCTTGAGCTACCAAGTGCATCTACAGGCTCAATTCCTGCCAGGAAAACTAAGTACACTGGCAGACGAACCAAGCAGAAATCTCATGGACCCACACGAGTGGAAACTGGAACCAAAGACTTTCAACAAATGGGGGAGCCCAGATATAGACCTGTTTGCCTCCCCCCAGAACTACCAGTTGGACAAATTCTGCACAAGGACATCCCACAAACAAGCTTGGAAAGTGGATGCTCTGTCCTTCAGCTGGAAAAATCTTATCAGTTTATGCCTTTCCTTTTCTGCCTCTCCTCTCCAAAGTACTACTAAAGATCAAGCAGGACAAAGCAAGGACGATACTGATTGCACCAGACTGGCCACGCCAACACTGGTACCCACTCTTGCGCAGTGTGTCACTGCTGGCTCCATGGCACCTGCCTCAGACCCCTACCCTGCTGTCACAGCAGGAGCACCAGATTTTGCACCCTCATCTTCAAACCCTGAACCTGGCAGCGTGGCTAATTACCTAATCTCTTCGTTACCATTCCTCAGTAAACAAGTGTTGGATGTCATTTGCTTAAAAATGGAAAAAGATTCTGTGCCTGGAACCAAACTTAAGGGATGGGCACAGTAGCGCCCAGTTTACCTCAGATTCTTCAATACTTAACTGAGATGCTTCATAAGGGCCTTTCTTTTTCGTCCATCAAAATTCATGCCTCAGCCATTTCAGCTCATTACAACACATAACCACCCCTCTTCTCTCATCCACTGCTCAAGCAGTTCCTCAGAGGGGCCACCCAGGAGAGCCCCAACTCCGGCCTGGGACCTTAACTTTGTACTGGAAAAACTCACTCTTCCTCCTTTTGAACCAGCTGCAAGTGCAGAGTTAAAATTCCTTTCTTGGAAAACAGCCTTCCTTTTAGCAATCACTTCAGAAAGAAGGGTATCTGAATTACAGGCCCTTATGGCAGTCGAGCCTTTCATCATCTTTCATGTGGACAGGCTGTCCCTCAGGACCAATCCCTCCTTCATGCCCAAGGTGGTAACCAGTGTGGCTCTTAATTAATCCATTCATTTGCCAACCTTTTTTTCTAATCCACAGAACAAAGGGGAATGGATACTGTGCACTCCTTAGATGTGCACAGACAACTTAGATTTTACTTGGACAGGACTAAACCTCAAAGGAAATCTGAACAACTGCTGGTGGCATTTGCTGCATGGCAGAGGGGAAGGCTATTTCAAAGCAAACCATTTCTAAATGGATAGGCCATTGCATTCATTTCTACTGTTATCACCATGGAAAACCTATCCCACAGGGGATCAGACCACATTCAACCAGGGCTGCATCTACCTCTACAGCCTTTCTCAGAGGTGTCCCTACCAGGGATATCATAGAAGCTGCTACCTGGAGTTCTGTACATACTTTCACCAAGTATTACCATTTGCCAATTTTCTCTAAATCCAGAGCTGGCTTTGCCACTGCAGGCTTGCAGGGCCTTATAGCTGGTCCTAATGCTATCTAAATTCCTCCTCCCATCCTTAGCTTTGGGAATCTACACAAATGTGATGACTGCAACAGTGAAACACGAAGAACATAGTACAGTTGTGTACACTTACCATAAATGTAGATGTTCGAGTGTATTCACTGTTGCAGTCCTGGTTACCCTGCCTCCAGCCCCCTGTCTTCTTTTCTTGTTCTCTTTTACTATGCTTAAACGCTTTTTGGTATACTTGCTTTTTTGTTGGAGGTATAACCTTGCATATATATAATTGCTTCCCATTAAGGGGGGCACCTGACATCTGGGGCAAGAAAAACTGATGTAATGGCATCGGCTGCATGCTTTATACCCTTGACTACCTGACATCACGGAAGATGAGACAGCAGCCGACGCAGGACCCAAGACTTTGGTAATCAGGCCGACTAAGGCCTACTGCAAGCAGATAACTCAAATGTGATGATTGCAACAGTGAATACACTCGAACATCTACATTTATGGTAAGTGTACACAACTGTACTTTTCGGATTATAGAAATTCCGAAACTAATCCCCAAAAAAACCCAAAACAACAATTTAAATGTTTCTGCAGAGGGGCAAGCCCCCCTGCACCCCTCACCCTCCCGCTACGTAAATATTCCAACTCCAAGATAGCACTACAGCGAGGAAAAGGGAAATCTCCCATTCCGTGCTGTATGCAGATCTCTGTTCACAATGTCGGGGTTCTGAAATTTCGATCAATAGGTCTCGGCCATATGAAATTCAATCTTTCAGGATTTCGGCATTGTGAAGTGTTTCCATGTGTGTATATGTCTGTGTGTGTGTGTGTGTGTGTGTGTGTGTGTATATATATATATATATATATATATATATATATATATATATATATATATATATATATAGATAGATAAATAAAAGCACAGTTCAGAAGAATTCCAGCGCCAAAAATACTACAGTTAATATAAAAATAAATATTACTTTTATTTATTGCTCAGCAACAAAAGGAAATAAAGACTGTGGATACATGCTTTTATAACCAACAATAGTGCAGCCAACTCTTTTAAATTGCAAACTATTCATTATGGTAACATGAAACCTTTTGAAAATATCTATTAAAGAATCAAGTATTTCAGACATCAAAAATATGTATAATCTAGTACAAAAATGTAGAATAAATATTAGTGTAATAATCAGGGTTTACAGAAATATAAATATGTCCCATGGTTGAGTGGCGTTCGAAAGACGTGTAGAATGGGCATAACTTCGTGGAAGGTTGGGCATTGAGCTGACACCTCGGCACCGTAAAAATCTACTGCCAATCATTAGTGGACCGGAGTTCCGCTTTGGCGACCCCTAACCAGGAAAAGCCGGAAGAAGAAGAAGAACAGAAATATAAATGTATGTCATGTTTTAAATGGTCATTCAAATGATGTGAAGGCAAGATTAAGTATATTTAAACATTCCATTTATTATGTGAAGGAAGACCAAAATTCAAACTAGAGGAAATACTTTATTAATCTGTTGTGTGCATTCTTCCCCCTATTGACCATAATCCAGATTACAGAAGACAAAATACATAGTAAAATGAAAAAGTTCAGAACAACTACATTTGCTAACCAATCAAAAGAATAACTGTATTTATATTATGAGGATATAATACACCTAGATTAATTATCTAACTTTGTTCCTTCATATTTGAAGTCTTCTGTCATGCTCTTTAGTGAGTTCTTAAGGTATCAGCTTTGTCAATACCAGTAAACATAAAGTTGGTATGTTTTAAGGTATGTTTAGAAAGTGCACTTAAGTTTGCACAGCATCTAAGATTGCCAAGGTGCAATCAAATACATTGTTTCCAATAGCCTCCAGCCTGGCCCACTTGAAAAGAGCCACAGTTGCATACTGCCATATAGCTTATTAACTCCTTTGTGATGAGTAAAGTCACATTTGTTGGTTCATTGTTGTATTGATTAGTACTAGGCTAACTGTCCTTGTGGGCCATTTTAAGTCTAGACAGTTACCCCATTTAAGAATCAATTCCTGCACCTTGTGTCTATAAGGTAAACATCTTAACCATTATACTGACCTCACACTCCTCTAGCAGCCTGTGCACATCTTGCATTCTCGAGCATTTTCTGAAAAATAAACTTAAAAAAGGTAAGATAAACAAATGTAAGTATTTTGTGAACAACAAATACTATTAAGACAGTACAGATAGCAGTGTTATCAGTAAGACAATTCTTAATGATAGTGCATTCATAGTTTTTCCATTAATGCTATATTATAATGCACACAAACTGAAAATTATATTTGTTGCTACATTTTCACAAACAAATGGCCATATATTGGAAACTCTCCGACCTAGATATGCAATGTTAGAACATTTTTGTTAACTAGACATAATCTTTCACACGATGACAAAAAATCCTCTATGAGTGCATGTTTATTGAGATATTTACAGACGTATGAAAATGTATGCTTAATTATATAATCATTGGTATAAGTAACACTGAATATCTCTCAAGTTGTGCAACTTACAGTGCAACTGGCAAAACTAGCTTTCTTCAACAACATCTAAGGTTTCACCCAATGTCATGCACCACTTTGTAAGTCACTTGGTTTTTAAAGTATAAAGTAAATGTGGAAATATTGTGTATTTTCTAAATAACTAGTATTATGTTGGGTATATTGTGACATAAATGGAAACTGGCAATTAAGTTTCCTCTCTTCCATCATGGCATATCATACCATATCTCTCAGTAACATGAAGGGCTCACCATTATGGAAATATGAACATAAATATAAAAATATGAATAATAAGTGACACACAGTAGTTCATTTGTCTACTGCAGAACATCCCAGGCTAACAATTTTAGTGTCATTTCGTTAGTAACTCCTTGCCTTTTCTAATAATGCCTATTAGCTGGTAAATCACTTGGTTAAAGAAGCCAGACCTAAAAAAGTTCTTGACGCCATAAGGAACTATGGGAATGAATTGGAAGTCTACAAAAAAGGCACTGCAGGCCTGAATGAGATATACTACCCATTCAGAAGTACAGATAATCGGTATCAGATTTCATAAACTTTACTGCTACTGATAGATGTAAAATGTTTTGTCTGGCAAATCTGGATACAAAATTGACATTTCCCTCAAGGGAGTAAGCCTTTAGGGTTATTATCTGAGGGAACCATGGAAGGACCTCTGTGGGTCACATTGATCAAGATTCCTTCCTGTGTGGTAAGAAAATTTAATTAGTGTAGGGTATAAGTAAATGTAAAAGTATCAATTAACAAACTATCCCAATGTTTTTTAATAATGGATTTTAATTTAAAGGTGTTTGTGCCACTTTTGACCAAAACTCTTAAGTATGGAATCATATTCGTGGTTAACTCCATGGCTGAGGCTGTTGACATATAGGTAAGGAGGATGATCAAGCCTGTATTGTGTGTAAACATGCTGGGCAACTCTGGTAGAGGCCAGAGCTCAGAGAGATGACACTGGGTTAGAGAAGGAGGACTGAGAGGACCTGATCACTCTGTGTGCCCCAGGTAAGGGACACACACACACTCATAGTCAGTCTATATTGAAAGCCCAGTTTAACATTGATGGAGGCATGTAAGCTAGGACAGGGCTAGGGCATAGAAAATCCCTCACCCAGGGCAATATGGACAGCTACTTGCCTAGCTTGTTCTGCTCTGCAGCGCTGGCAGGTGCACCATCTTTAGAGTGACCATGTACAGGATCTTTCCCAAAAGGGTTACCCTCCCAGTATAGGTCACACCAGAGAGTCTGCCAGGGCATGGGAAGAGCAGATGTGGGAGTATATGGAATTGGCAGTAAAGGAGCTTATGGACAAACAGATCACATCAGTCCCTAACTAGTGATTGTCACTGCTGATCTTTGCCCAAAACCATTGTGAAAATTTGTAAAATACTATGTTGGCTCAAAGACTGTTGACTTTCCGTACCAGTAGATTTTCTGTCAGTAACATTTTCTAAAGTGGACAATACAGATGGAGAGCATACTGTGAACATGCATTCTTAACAGAAAGCAAACACCTGTCTGTTGGTGAAGTAATAGCCATTTTATGATGAGTAGTACTGCCTTGCCTGGTAGTGGATTACTATCTGTAGAAGTGATGATAAAAATAAAATTCATTGGTGTTTTCCTCTTTTTTTTAATGTATGCATTTTCATAAGAAGCATGGTAAGAACAATATATATGTAACTAAAAACCAGAATAACAGGTTTTTGATGCTTTCTTCATTTTTCCAAGTAGATGCTTATCTTTTGTATTTTACGTAATTTAAGTGAGCCGTTTTTCTTTTTTCTTTGTCTCAAAAAGTATGAACTAGCCACAGGTCGATTTCCCTATCCCAAGTGGAACAGCGTGTTTGATCAACTGACGCAGGTAGTTAAAGGAGATCCTCCACAACTCGGGAATTCTGAAGAAAGGGAATTCTCTCCTAGCTTCATTAATTTTGTTAACTTGTGGTACGTATAGCCAGCAAAAATTGTAGTATTTTATGCAGCTGTATTTTTTAATAAATGTGAAGTAATGTTGGTGAAGCCTGAACTACCTGAATTCTGCACTCATTTTTTGCGAGGGGGTTGGCAAGTAGATAGTATTTTAGGAGAGGGCAAGTTCAGTATTTGTGGGACCTGCCTTGTCGATTTCATAACCAGTAAGCTGTTTATTTTTAATTTAATTTCCATAAACTGCATCTGCTTGGGGTAGTAGTTATTGCCTAAAATGTCATATCTGTAGCAAACTGATTTCTAGTTGATTTAATGTTTAGATATGATTCTGTCACATCAAAGGCAAGTGCTCAGGGGTCAGTACATTGAGTTAAACTGTTCTTGTTGACTTGAAATATCTTTGCAAATTACTGCTTCTGCATTAGGAAGAGGATTAAGTTACATGTTGTTAGTTTATAATTGACTCTTTGGAGATGGCTGGGTTGGTTTATTATTTTTTACTCTGTGACCAATGAATTGTATCACTACTGAGTGAAATGCATTATTTGGACTTTATTGTATTTAAAGCAATTAACAAATTTAACATTTCAGGCTGTTTTTATTCACTGTCTAGTAAGCAGTCAAGTTGTACTGTTAGGTTTGTTTCCTAGTATATTTGTAGGATAGGCGACATAGCAAAACCCAATGCAGTGATGAAGAGCGAATCAAACTTGTGTATTGTATCACACGTAGATAAAATTTGAATCAAAAATTGTCACATATTGAATGTCTCTTTTTACATCAGCATCACAAGCTGCTGATGTCCTTCAAGAATGCAACTGCAGTCCTGACATATGGGTTGTCCTGCCTCAGCCAGCCCTTCGGTCGGCCGGATTCCAAAGTCTGGGTCCGGCGTCGGCTGATGTCGCCTCTTCCCCGATGTCAGAGCGGCTGGGGTATAAAAGCATCAGCCGATGCCATCTTCTTCAGTCTTTTTTGCCGCGCGGTGCCCGAAGCAGAAGCAGTTCGCAAGTGCCGGTCGGCCAGCTCCTGTGTTTTCAGATACTGAAGTCATCAAAAAGCTAAGTACCCCGTTGGGGAACCTTTTCTTGCCTCAGCCGATGTCAGACAAAACTGAAAAAGTTAATAATTGTTTGTCTTGTGGTAAACAAATACCTCATAAGGACTTCCATTCTTACTGCCTTCCCTGCCTCGGCCCAGACCACGGCGTCGCCTGTGCTGCCTGTGCTTGCTTCAATAAGCGCACACTTAGGCGCCGGGCAGAATTTGCTGAAGACTTTTTTGGGGAAAATTACTCCTATATCATGCCGTCGGAACTTCCGACAGCACACGTTTCCAAAAAACGGAAGGACCGGGACCGACCTTCACGGCCCGCGACTTCCACCGACACCACGCCTAAGCCTACCGCGAGTGCATCGGTCTCTTCGGAGGTGGTGATTCAACCGCTCCAGGCGACGACACCGCTTTACCGCACACTTCGGTCCCGGAGGCTTCCCCGGTGCCGGTTGTTGTTTTTCCTCCTGAAACCGAAGCCCAAGATTTGCCTGACACCATACCGGTGGACAAAGTTACTCCAGCACGTGGGGCAGCTAGGCCTCCTGTGTCTATGTCCATCAAGGCCTACACACGTGCTAAGGCTGCCAGCCAGGCTAAGTCTCACCCTCCTAAATCTTTTTCTCAGACTCCCACTTTGGATAAACAGATCATGACTTTAGCTGCAGATCTAATTTCTTTAATCAGGGGCTCTCAGGCTCATCCAGACAGAGGTTCTCAGCCGCCTTCAGACAAAAGGCCTAGGGTTGAGCAGACAGATACCCTTTCTTCAGATGAAGCTTCTGGTGAGTCAGGCCTTTCAGATTCCCAGGATGAATCCTTCCCGGCCTACGAGGATTCTGATGCAGATGAATCCATTCCCTTTGCCTCTCCTCCTGAGGATATTTCTTTCGGGGAAATGCTGCACTCCATGCGAGGGCATTTTCAGTGGCAGGGCCAGGACTTCTCGGACTCCAGGAAAAGGCTTCGGACCTTCCTTAAGTTACCCCAGCATAGGCCTTTAGCTATTCCCCCAGTGTTAGATGTATTGGATGATGTGTACTCAGACTCCAGTACTTCTCCTGATTCTCTCCCTCCTGCTCCTGTCAGGCCTGACAGATATGATAGGGTTCCTGAAACTCATAAGCATCTCTTTAAGGCCCACTCTGTTGACCTAGAAACTATTTCTCAGGGGCCCAAAGGAGTGGCCACTTCCACGACCAAGAATCCTTTGCCCGCAGACAGGGAAGCTAGGTCCCTGGAGAGGTGGGGTAAGAAAGTTTATACCTCTACCACCCTTGCCATGAGGGCTCTTAACTGTCTTTTTCATATGTTTCAGTATCAGGATTTTCTGATGGATGATTTGCAGAAAAAGTTAGCCTCTCCTGAGCCTTTAGATAGAAAGGCTTTGCAGGATTTGGTTCACAATACTCAGCAGGTTAGCAATCATTTTCTTCAGTGTGGTTATGATGCATTGGAAGCTTCATGTAGGGCAGCTATGACAGGGGCCGTCATACGTAGACATGCTTGGTTGAAAGAACAGTCATTGCCAGACCATGTTAAAGTAAAGCTTTTAGATGCGCCTCTGGAAAAAGACAAGCTATTTGGTGCTAATGCACAGGGTGTGTTGAAATTAATTGAGGAAAAGGCTAAATCAGTACAAACAGTCAAAAATTTCCTCCAGGTTCAGCCACCAATTGGCCTTTGAAGAATTGGTCCTTTCCAGACACTGACAAGTTTCAATGGGGAAAAAGGCGTGCTCGAGGTAGAGGGCAATACCGAGGCTCCTACAGGGGCCGCCAATGGCAACCAACTAATCAGAGAAGTGGCGCAGGGACTCCCACTGCTCCACAGGGACAATCACAATGACTTGTCTTTGACACCGCCGACCAAGGCTCAAAGAGAAGCTCCTTTAGGTGGAAAGTTATCCTTATTTTCAAAGAATTGGCACGTTTTTACAAAGGACGGATGGATTTTGAACATAATAGATAAAGGTTACAGGTTCCACTTCCATACCTTACCAACAAGACAAGGCATGCCATATCTGCTACACAATCAAAGGGCAGAGGCACTCATACAAGTTTCAAAGCTGCTACAAATCAAAGCAATAGAAAAGGTTCCTCCTCAGGAACAAGGCCAGGGATTCTACTCAAGACTGTTCCTTGTTCCAAGAAAAGAAAAGCAATGGAGACCTATACTGGACTTGTCCGCTCTAAACACTTTTCTCATTGTGCCAAAATTCAAAATGCTGACGTTACAGCAACTCCTTCCCATGCTGGGCAAGGGGTCTTGGCTGGTTACTCTGGACCTCAGGGAGGCATACCTGCATGTCCCAATCAGACACAGCTGCAGAAGATACCTCAGATTTCTTGCAGGGTCAGAGCATTATCAATTCTCAGCATTGCCTTTTGGCTTATCTACTGTGCCCAGAGTATTCACGAAATGCCTGGCATCAGTAATTGCACATTGCAGACTTCAGGGGATACAAATATACCCTTATCTGGACGACTGCCTTATACAAGCGGACAGCCAGCAAGCCTTGGTGAGAAACTTGGACTATGTCATTCATTTACTACAGGCTTTGGGATACACAGTCAACATTCAAAAATCAAGACTACTGCCATCCCAACAAATAATTTTTCTAGGAGCCAAACTGGACACAAATTCACAAATGGCTTTCCTCACAGAAGAAAAACAAGAACAATTACCAGATTACTTCAAAAGCCTAGCAAAGCATACCCAGATGACTGCAAGGAAAATCCTGCAGACCCTGGGGTTTCATGGCATCTTGCATTCTTCTGATCCCACTGGCAAGACTACACATGAGAAAACTACAATGGTGCCTAAAAAGTCTATGGTCTCAACACAGCCACAACTTAGAAGCAATTATTCCACTCATTCCATGTCTACAAAAGGAATTTTTGTGGTGGGCACAAGCAAGCCAGCTAAACAAAGGCATGCCCTTCAACAAACCTCAAGCAAGCCAAACCATTACAACAGACGCCTCAGATCATGGATGGGGGGCGCACATGGAAGGCAGATGCATTCAAGGGCAATGGGCTCCCCGGGAATTGCATCTGCACATCAACCAAAAAGGGATGCTGGCAGTGATTCATGCACTCGAGACCTTCGGAAAATCTCTTCAGCAAGGTCATCTGCTAATAAAGACAGACAACACCACTGTTATGTGGTACATAAACAAGCAGGGAGGCACTCATTCTTACCCCCTTTGCAGACTAACAATGGCTCTTTGGGAAAAGTCCCTGAAACTGAACATACAGTTGCAATCCCAGTTTGTTCCAGGCAAGGACAATATTCTGGCAGACAGTCTAAGCAGAAACATTATGGACCCCCACGAATGGATGTTGCATCCAGACATTTTTTCAAAAATAACTCATGCATGGGGAAGGCCAGACATAGACCTCTTTGCCTCACACCACAATCATCATCTGAAAAAGTTCTGCTCAAGGACACACCATCCTCAAGCCTGGAGAATAGATGCTCTCTCCTTCAGTTGGAATTCTCTAACAATCTATGCATTCCTGCCTCTACCATTAATGACCAAGGTGTTACTGAAGATCAAAGCAGAACAACCGAAAGGCATTTTGATAGCTCCAGACTGGCCAAGACAGCACTGGTACCCATTACTAAGGAGCATAACTCGCACCAAACCGTGGCCCCTGCCTCTATGGCCTCTGCTTATAACTCAGTACAATTACAGGACTGTCCATCCAAACCTGCAAACATTGCAACTGACAGCTTGGAGGGTTACATGACTTCTCCCCATATTTCTCTCTCCAAAAAAGTTCAAGAGATCCTACTGGAAGCATGCAGGCCTACCACCAGAAAAACTTATTTAGCCAAATGGAAGAGGTTCAACATCTGGAATGCCAACAAGGGTCAGGATGCATCAGTAATGGACATCCCACAGATTCTAGAATACTTGGCAGAAATGTTTCACAATGGCCTTTCATATTCTTCCATAAAAATACACGCTTCAGCAATTTCAGCAAAATACAACTGTGATCCACCTGTGTTCTCACATCCTTTGCTAAGACAGTTTCTAAGGGGAATAAAGAATATCAAACCTCCAAGAAAACCACGAGTGCCTGCATTGGGACCTCAATTTCATCTTGGAAAAATTAACTCTTCCTCCTTTTGAGCCAGCAGCATCTTCAGAATTGCAATTTCTCTCCTGGAAAACAGTTTTCCTGTTGGCAATTACTTCAGCAAGAGTCTCGGAGATACAGGCCCTCATGGCAGTACCTCCATTTCTCATTTTTCATCGGGACAGAGTCTCTTTAAGAACCAATCCTTCATTCATGCCAAAAGTGATATCCAGGGTTTCTCTGAACCAAGCAATTCACCTGCCTACTTTCTTTTCCAATCCTCAAAATAAAGGAGAAAAACTTCTGCACACTTTGGACATACACAGACAATTGCGCTATTACTTGGATAGAACAAAGGCCAACAGAAAGTCTGACCAACTATTTGTAGCATACGCTCCTGGAGTACAAGGGAAGGCAATTTCCAAACAAACAATTTCAAAATGGATTGGAAACTGCATCAGATTCTGCTACTCTTTCCATGGAAAAGGTGTGCCAGCCAATATCAGGCCACACTCCACCAGAGCTACAGCCACCTCCACAGCCTTTTTAAGAGGGGTGGCTACAAAGGACATTCTAGAAGCTGCTACATGGAGCTCCGTGCATATATTTTCCAAGCATTACAACCTGCCTTTATTTTCCAGATCCTGCGCAGGCTTTGCTTCTGCAGTCTTGCAGGGCATTTTAGCTACACCATCATTATCTTAGATCCTACCACCCCCAGCTTGGCTATGATATTCAACCCATATGTCAGGACTGCAGTTGCATTCTTGAAGGACATAGTACAGTTTTGTACCTACCATAAATGTAGATGTCCGATAGATATGCAACTGCAGTCAGGTTTTCCCTCCCTCCTACCCCTCTGAAATTATCTTTTTGGGTCCACTCCCCCTTTTTCATATTAGCTGGGGATAGTATTTATGGTGTATCTGTTTATTACTGTTGTGCATGTCTGGAATTTTATCCATTCTCTAAATTTACCCTTCCTTGGAGGGCACCTGGCATCTGGGGCAAGAAACACTGAAGAAGATGGCGTCGGCTGATGCTTTTATACCCCAGCCGCTCTGACGTCGGGGAAGAGGCGACATCAGCCGACGCCGGACCCAGACTTTGGAATCCGGCCGACCGAAGGGCTGCCTGAGGCAGGACAACCCATATGTCAGGACTGCAGTTGCATATCTATCGGACATCTACATTTATGGTAGGTACAAAACTGTACTTTCTCATTTACATAAATTCTCTGAATTATAATAGCATAACTGTTTCATGTGTGCACACTTGCCAGCAGCAAGTCACATGAGCTGGAATGGTAATAACATCAGTAAATTGCTGAGATCCTGTAAAAGACAAATAGCCTGAGCATGTGCTAACATTTTGACTGGAACACAGTACAACACTGTATGAAACCTGGTGCCCTTTTCCCTCTGAGAAGCAGCTCAGTGCAGTAAGCAAGCAGAGCTGTAGTTGGTTTATTGTTCACAGAAAGAAATTAAGTCTTCCCCAAATAAACACTGCTACAAAAATCCCCCTACAAACAACACACCAGGATAGTTTCCTTTGTACGTTGTGGAACTTTGAGATACTGCTGCTGTTTTTAATTGTAATGTAAAAACAGAACACGTTGTGGGATGCATGTATGTATTTGATAATTATCATTTTTATTAATAGATACTTGATGAATCCCAACCCCACACCTCAGGAATGTTTATTTCGTGTGTTCAGATGCTTATGTCTGTGCATTTTACAATGCAAAATAGGATGAGACAAGTTAAAAAATTATAAGAACTAAAGACTACTTCTGTACAATATGGGTTTTCTAGAAGTGTAATAAATACTTCAGGATCTGCCATGAGGAAGTCTTAGAATCACATGCTTGAATCAGAATTTGTAGCTGATGCTGTAGGACCTCATATCAAGGTACATAGCTGATTCCACAAAACTGGTCCAAAGTATACAAAGGATAATCTGTCGAAAACCACCACCCAGCTGATTCCTGATGACCTAAGGGATTTAACTTAAACAAGGGGTGCCAGGATTTTTTTTCAGATAAGTGAGACTAGGTCTGGTCAAAGCTCTATAAGGTAGAAGTACAGACCTGGCAGCAACTGGTAGCGTATGCAGATCCCATATGCAACAGAAGTATAAGCTGCCTGAGTCTAGTCTCACTGTGGAGATCTGCTGCAGCACCAGGTCCCCATCTGAGAACCCAAGCTAAGGGAATCTTATAATAGTCCAAAGGGGAGGATAGCAAAGTACAGAAGTAGCATAAGGTTCTGGATCATGGGAGTATTTTTTGTGAGTGGAAGTAAGTCTAGGTATCAGCTGACTCTGGGACTTTATATGTCAGCTTGTCAACAGGAGTAATTCTAGATCACAAACTGTGAAACAAACTCCAGTCCCTACCCCTATAAGTAACAAAGAAAGATGCATTTGGCTCCTATTTACATGCATTTGAAATACTGTAGTCTTTACAGAACTAAGCTTTAAAGGGCTGTCTCGCACTCACTGAGTGATTGATTCCTGGCACTCTTTCAGGGTGATATAACTGGCACTGACTTATGAGTGAAAGACAGTTAAACTAGTTGTCATAGGACTATGACTGATAGGAGACACTTCTGCCTTCTTTGACCTCCCCTAGGAGCAGCTTATTCATGGTTATTAACGGTGGAACTGAACTAAATCCTTTGGGATGCCACACTCCAGAAGTTAGCTGTTGGAAGAATTTACACCAGATGCGACCTTGTGAGAGCAGCTCAAGAGGTAAAATCTAAACTAGTCAAGCACTGTGCATGGGGAAAAAACACAATAAACTCTAAGGTGTTCAGTTAGGATGGCACCACACTCCCATGTCATGCACAGCAGTGAGATCAAGAAGGGCCAGGATGGAATAGAGTGAGCTATTTATTGCCATCCATGTGGAGATCCTTATCCACCAAAATCAGTCTGGTTTCAACAGTATGCCTTACTCACAGTCCTGACTGACAAGGGTCAGAGAGGCTGTGAGATCTTAAATGTGAATACTTCTACAAACATACCATTTCTCCAGTAAACTTACCTATAAAATAAAGGTTAGAGGCAGGTCAGTAATTCTGCTGAAGATCCAAATTCCATGACGATTTATTTATTTTTTTAAACATCTTTATTAAATTACTACATTTTAGCAAACTGCATAGGTACATACACATTCATTGAAAAGAAAACAAACTGTGTTAACATTTCTGTAATGCATGAAATTAACATTGGAATATATTTTTTAACAATTTTTCATTCACTCCAACATTATATTATGTAGCTTATTCAGTTCCTGCCTTCCCTTAAACCTCACTCCTCCTCGTCCTGAACATTACTCTGCATGTATTGCCGCCACAAATTCCTGTTATTTCTGTGTAGTTTGCTCCTTCCCTTTTCTAAAGACCTCACCTTCAGTTCTTTTATTTCCTTTACACTTTTCAGTATCTCACTTATAGTTGGTTTAGGTTTTGATTTCCATTTTCTTGTAATTGCTTTTTTTGGCAGTCAGTAGCATTAAACTTAGTAAGGCCTTGCAAGGTTCATTTCCTTAGTTTCAACCATTTTCTCCCCCAACATTTCCAACAAAGTCTTCTGTAGGGAGATTTTAAAATCTGCCAAGTCGCTACATTCCCAAAAACACATTCTCATTTACCTCGCTCCCTCTTTCCCATCATAGCTCCAGCACTTAACTGTCTACCTTTGGAAAAATTGCTGAAGTCTGCTTTGGGTATAAAAGTACCAATGCAAACACTTGCAAGTAAAATCCTAAGTCTTCTAGACTTCGTTTGGGAGCCATAGAGTTGTACTTTCACTTTTCCTTTGTTAAGAGAGTGGAAGGGTAATTTACAATCTTTTCTAACCTCATCTGGCTGATTCTTATAGTTACTGTGTAGTATTTATATGCCCTACTAGTTATCAATTTTTAACAGCTTCTGATGTTCATCGTAGTTAGTGTTGCAGTACTGATACTTGGATTTTCCTGACATGTAGACATCCACAGTTGGTCCAAATACCAGAGTCTTTTACCATACCCCAACTGGCGAATGTCCTCGCAGACCAACATCCAGACATCAGGATATAAAACTGGCATCAGCTGGCACCATCTTCAGTTCTTTCTTGCCATGTAGTCCAATGATTAGTAGAGGTTTTACCTTGCTTTGTAGACTGTTGGTCAGTTTGAATCACCAGCGTTCCAGACAGCTTCATATAAGTACCTCGTTGGGGATATTTTTTATTACTTTTGAGCAAGAAAGTAATTATCTTTCCTGCAGGAAGCAGATTCACGACAAAGATTTTCATTTGCATTGCTTATTCTGGCTAGGCCTTCAGTACGACATTGCTAATTGCCAGAATTATGTGAGGTTCAGTTCTAAGACCACGAAGAGTAGGGCCAAGTCGCTTCATTTACATATGGCATCAAACCAAAATTCTTTTAAGGGAGGTCCATCGCACAACTTAGTGTCAACTGGTCCCCAGGCTCTCCTTTTGAAAACAGTGTAAAGATAAACTTCAGAATGCAAAGGAGGTTAGGTCTCTGTGGACATTTCTTTGTACATGTCCTTGACCAAAACTAATGTCGCCAATGGAGGTGAGACAACTTTGCACCCCCCTGGTCTGATGTCTTATAGGCTGGAGTCCTGTAGTGCAACCCTACAGAGACCACAACTAAGTCCCCTAGTTCATAGCCCAACACCAGACAGGTGTCTGTCGGGTCCAAAGCCGCTGAGCAGGCTCCGGCTTCTGATGCCTGTGTGCTGGTGACTGACTTTCATGCTTTAATATGTTTAATAAGGTTCGATTATAAGAATCAAAGTCCAAAATATTGAATGGCTGTATACTCAAAAATGCCGTTCATCGATCTTTTTGTGAGATCGCAGTACAGTGAAGATCGGGAAATTTGCCCTTTCCTCACTGTAGTGTGATCTCGGAGGTGGTATATATAATTAGCGAGGGATGTGCAGGGCACAGCCCCCCACAGTAAAGGTTTCGAAGTTCGGTATTTTTGCTGTTTACAGTGTTCGATTTTATGAACTTTTCGTTCATATGATGTAGACCCTTTAATATGTACAGCAGTTAGTGATAAGACTCCTGTCCATCTCACATTTAAAATATCCCTGACTGCACCTTATACAACACAGCTTTACAATATAACATGCAGTTTTCATATAAAAGGATTATACTAATCTTAATTTTCCAGTCTCCTCATTGTCTCTGTATACTTTACAGGTTACCTTCCAGTTTAACATACTCAACAAAATTCCAGTTTTTCTCAGTCAATTGTTTTATAGAACCACATTTCACATATCTAATCATGTATCTGATGTGATTGATGCCTTACCATCTCCCATTTATTCACCAATTGCACAATGTTGCTGGCCTTCTTCATGATTATCTTCATCTCCCAACACCAGTCTCTGGTTCAAGTCCAATTTACTCCTGAATTTCATAGTCCTTGTGTTTTTTCCTTCTGTTACTCAAGCTTTTTCCTTTGAAGCAACTGAAAAGGTTTCCCCTGCAAAATCTCTCTGGACTTTGCTATTCTCTGAAGAATGAGAAACAGAGTGTCCTTCTTCTTGCTGCCTCACTGTTTGTTGGCTAAACCTTTTTATTTCCTCCTTACCCTGTTCTGCATACAAAATAAATATCTTTCATCCTTCAGGAAAAAAAATATTCTGATGACAGCTGGATGCAGGAGTTTGAATTTCTCACCTATCCGAGTTTGAATTTCTCACCTATCCTTTGACATTGCCTGATTGCTTAGAGAACCATGCTTCTTTTCTACCTGGTGTACAGTGAATAATCATTTTCTATAAACAGTGCTGTCCCCAGTTTTAATGTTTTCCCTTTCTACTACAACTTTGTCAGAAGCAGCTGCTTCTGCTGGTATGCTTGCATCTTTGCTAATGTATGCCTTGGCTGCTTTTTCATGGTCAGATTTGGAGTACACACATGATGTGCCCTGTCCTAGGTAAGTAGTAGGCTAGCGGTCTTTGTGAGTCATTCTCAGCCAAGCCAATTTCCCTTTTAAAGGTGGAAATCAAACCCTGTACCTTGTGGCTGTGATGTAAACACCTTAGCCATTATAATTATCCAACAAATCACTGAAGCCTCCACGATGAAATAACAGCAGCAAATTTTATTATAAACACGAAACAAGCGCTTTCACGCACCTAACAAGTGCGCTTCATCAGGTTACAATATTTAGAAATAAGTATTGCTCTTATATAGTTGTGGCATACGCCCTAATTAACAGCATTTTGGCGGCTAAAAACAATTTATCAAATTTTAAAGCATCACTCAATTTCATTCGTGTATGAAGCCGCAGTTCATAAAAATGTTTCATATAAGGTCTAAATGCAATTCATAATGTCTTTCCACTACTATAACAAGCAAAATATAAAAATATTAAAATATAATAGAAATATATACAGCAAAGTTTCCTTCCATTCATCAATATCTATGCATGAATAAAATCTAATATATCCATATTATAAATAAATTCATGATTCCTATTGTTCCTATTTAAGAATTTATATATAAATATCTTCAATAAGGCATAATATATTACATTTGTAATGTCATGAATTCTAGATGGTAGTTCATACTACATTATTTAGGGAAGGGGGGAAGGATAGAAGGGGAAGGAGGGGAGGGGGAGGGGAGGGAGGGAAGGAAAGAAGGGGGAAGAAAAGGGAAAGGGAAGGGAAGGGGGGGGCATAAAAAGTAGAAGAATGGGGAAAGTAAAGGAAAGGGAGAAAAGGAAGTGTATAAAAAGGAAAAGAGGATATATGAAAATGTAATAACTATTATATACATACAATGAATGGATTTAAAAATTATAAAATATATAAAAATGTATATGTGCTTTTCAAAACCCCTCACCATATAAACCATTGGTTTTTTACTAAGATAATTCTATAATTAGTGTCAAAGCTAAATAACATAGTATATTCTTTCATAGTAGCGCTGGTCTAATACTAATGGCTGTATTTAATCCTGGCTCTATATGTGCCCTGAGTGTTAATATCCATTTCAATTCATATAGCTCTAAAGTGCCTAGTGCGTTACCTTCTCTCCTGTTCGGGTATAATATCTGTAATACCCTGAATTTAAACATGTGAGATGGAAACGATTGACAATGCCTGGCTAATATATTGTTCATATTCATTTTCCGTATATCATATATGTGGTTGTAGGCTCGATCTCTGAGCCTACGTGTTGTCATACCCACATAATAAGCTTCACAACCCTCACATGTGGCCAAATAAATTATATTTGTAGTATCACATGTGGCATAAAAATTCGGGGTGAAGCTGATACCAAGTTCTATATTCATATATGACTGTTCATCAGTAATATATTTGCAGACACAACATTTCTTACAGGGGAAGGTTCCTTGCCTGAATTTAGTCCTAATATCTAATGGTGTATGAAATACTTTTTCTTTACATAGTAATCTTTTCAAATTTAAACAATTACTATATCTGAAGCTAGGATATTCACCCACCACATTCTTCAGTTCTTTATTCATATTAAGCAATTTCCAATTTTTACATATGATCTCTTTTATATATTTGACATCATTAGTAAACTTGATGTCATATTGCACTTCACCTATATTAAATCTATTAGAGTATCTATATGGACCTTGCCTGGAAAGGGTGTTATAAACCGAACTAATTTTATCCTTAGAGCTTGTAATCAATTGGGTAGGGTAACCCCTATTCATAAAACACTTTACTTGGAAATTCAAGAGACGCTCACTATCTTCAATATTATTACACAACTTGGTTATTCTAACCATCTGATTTCTAACAATGTTAGGAAAAATGTGTCGTGGATGCATACTCTCATAATGGAGTATGCCATTTTTCCAGCACTGTTTTCTAAAGAGGGAGGTGGTAAATTTATTCAGAGCATTTTTTGTTATAGTTACATCAAGATAATTGACACTGACTGGTGAAACTTCATATGTAAATCTAAGGAAGGAGGTGGTTGATTCCATGTATTCAACAAAATCATGTAGGGATTCCACATTGCCATTCCAAAATAGGAGAATATCATCTACAAATCTCCTATAATAAACAGCATTGACAACAAAATTCTCATTATTAAGAATATGGGTCCTCTCCCATTGATAGACTGCTATATTTGCATAGACATTTGCACAGGGGGTGCCCATAGCTACCCCCCATGTTTGTCTATAGATTTTGTCTTGGTACATAAGGATGTTGTTACTAAGTATCAATTCTAGTAAAGTGCAAATAATGAACTGTTCATTATGATTAACAATATTATACTCATTTAAACAGTCCCTAACAGCCTCGATACCAAATTCATTAGGTATACTCGTAAATAAGTTCTTTTTATCCAGAGTAACCATCAGAGTATCAGAACTTATTTTTTCAAGCCAGGGGGAATTTTCAAGATCTTCTAACAGTTTAAACGAATTTTTTAGAATTGTGGGTACCATTTCTATCAACGGAGACAGTTTAAGCTGCACATATTGTGAGGCATTCTCTGTTACCCATGACTGGCCTGATACTATTGGCCGCACTGGTGGGGGATATATCCCTTTATGTATTTTGGGCAACCCCTTAATAATGGGGATTAAAGGGGCCCCAATATCCAGATAGTCATACAACTGCTTGTCAATGCATCTAGACATTAGAAGGTCATAGATTGTATCTTGAACATTCCTAATAATCAACATGACCTCAGATTTGCTTATCAAGGAATATGCAGTATCGTCATTCAACATCTCATTCATCAAGTTACTATAAAAACTGGAATCCATTATTACAACCCCCCCCCTTTATCTGCAGGTCTGAATATTATACCATCATCATTACATAATGAGTCCAAGCTGCGTCTCTGCATTTCATTCATATTGAAAAAAAGTCTTTTATGTCTTTTTTCCTTATAATAGGCATAAAAGTCAAATTCACAAGCTCGTAAAAAACAATCAATAGAGCTAGGTAGAGGTGGTATGAAAGTACTTTTCCTTTTAAGGGTAGTGGCCTTGAATGTATGCTCATTATATTCCGAATCTTTAAAAAGAATTTTCAAGGCCACTTTCCTAGTGAATTTACGAAGCATTATTAGTGTGTCCGAAAGTTCGCTGCCTCGAGAGGGAATAAATGATAGTCCCCTATTCAACACAGAGCATTCAATTTCGGTTAAAACCCGAGATGAAATATTGAAAAATAAAGTGTTCAGTGTTTCTTCTTCCTGTTCTCCCAGTTGTCGCCTGACATCTTGCGCTTCCCCCTTCCCCTGCTGGTGGATCGCATCTGCACTCGATGCTTGTACGGAAGCGGGGAGTTTAAAGTAGATGCCACTTTGGGGGCAGTATTCAACATACACATACCTTCTTTCGGTCTAGCCCCTGCTGTTGTGAATTTCAAGCCCTGCTGGTTACAGGGTAAAGAAGAAGTAGATAGAGTCCAAATACCAGAGTCTTTTACCATACCCCAACTGGCGAATGTCCTCGCAGACCAACATCCAGACATCAGGATATAAAACTGGCATCAGCTGGCACCATCTTCAGTTCTTTCTTGCCATGTAGTCCAATGATTAGTAGAGGTTTTACCTTGCTTTGTAGACTGTTGGTCAGTTTGAATCACCAGCGTTCCAGACAGCTTCATATAAGTACCTCGTTGGGGATATTTTTTATTACTTTTGAGCAAGAAAGTAATTATCTTTCCTGCAGGAAGCAGATTCACGACAAAGATTTTCATTTGCATTGCTTATTCTGGCTAGGCCTTCAGTACGACATTGCTAATTGCCAGAATTATGTGAGGTTCAGTTCTAAGACCACGAAGAGTAGGGCCAAGTCGCTTCATTTACATATGGCATCAAACCAAAATTCTTTTAAGGGAGGTCCATCGCACAACTTAGTGTCGACTGGTCCCCAGGCTCTCCTTTTGAAAACAGTGTAAAGATAAACTTCAGAATGCAAAGGAGGTTAGGTCTCTGTGGACATTTCTTTGTACATGTCCTTGACCAAAACTAATGTCGCCAATGGAGGTGAGACAACTTTGCACCCCCCTGGTCTGATGTCTTATAGGCTGGAGTCCTGTAGTGCAACCCCTACAGAGACCACAACTAAGTCCCCTAGTTCATAGCCCAACACCAGACAGGTGTCTGTCGGGTCCAAAGCCGCTGAGCAGGCTCCGGCTTCTGATGCCTGTGTGCTGGTGACTGACTTTCATGCTTTAATATGTTTAATAAGGTTCCGATTATAAGAATCAAAGTCCAAAATATTGAATGGCTGTATACTCAAAAATGCCGTTCATCGATCTTTTTGTGAGATCGCAGTACAGTGAAGATCGGGAAATTTGCCCTTTCCTCACTGTAGTGTGATCTCGGAGGTGGTATATATAATTAGCGAGGGATGTGCAGGGCACAGCCCCCCACAGTAAAGGTTTCGAAGTTCGGTATTTTTGCTGTTTACAGTGTTCGATTTTATGAACTTTTCGTTCATATGATGTAGACCCTTTAATATGTACAGCAGTTAGTGATAAGACTCCTGTCCATCTCACATTTAAAATATCCCTGACTGCACCTTATACAACACAGCTTTACAATATAACATGCAGTTTTCATATAAAAGGATTATACTAATCTTAATTTTCCAGTCTCCTCATTGTCTCTGTATACTTTACAGGTTACCTTCCAGTTTAACATACTCAACAAAATTCCAGTTTTTCTCAGTCAATTGTTTTATAGAACCACATTTCACATATCTAATCATGTATCTGATGTGATTGATGCCTTACCATCTCCCATTTATTCACCAATTGCACAATGTTGCTGGCCTTCTTCATGATTATCTTCATCTCCCAACACCAGTCTCTGGTTCAAGTCCAATTTACTCCTGAATTTCATAGTCCTTGTGTTTTTTTTCCTTCTGTTACTCAAGCTTTTTTCCTTTGAAGCAACTGAAAAGGTTTCCCCTGCAAAATCTCTCTGGACTTTGCTATTCTCTGAAGAATGAGAAACAGAGTGTCCTTCTTCTTGCTGCCTCACTGTTTGTTGGCTAAACCTTTTTATTTCCTCCTTACCCTGTTCTGCATACAAAATAAATATCTTTCATCCTTCAGGAAAAAAAATATTCTGATGACAGCTGGATGCAGGAGTTTGAATTTCTCACCTATCCGAGTTTGAATTTCTCACCTATCCTTTGACATTGCCTGATTGCTTAGAGAACCATGCTTCTTTTCTACCTGGTGTACAGTGAATAATCATTTTCTATAAACAGTGCTGTCCCCAGTTTTAATGTTTTCCCTTTCTACTACAACTTTGTCAGAAGCAGCTGCTTCTGCTGGTATGCTTGCATCTTTGCTAATGTATGCCTTGGCTGCTTTTTCATGGTCAGATTTGGAGTACACACATGATGTGCCCTGTCCTAGGTAAGTAGTAGGCTAGCGGTCTTTGTGAGTCATTCTCAGCCAAGCCAATTTCCCTTTTAAAGGTGGAAATCAAACCCTGTACCTTGTGGCTGTGATGTAAACACCTTAGCCATTATACCAACCCCATGTTTTCAGTTAATAAATTCTGCCGTGGAACACCATTTCAGTTATTTATTTGTACTTTCATTAAATTAATGCAGTCTATTCAAGTTTCTCCGGCACAACTGAAAATGTCAGGTTTTCAATGTGTGCTCCATCTTTTAACTCTGCTGTATTTTGAAACTACTCTTCTTGAGAAGCATTATGCTCAGCCAGCTTTTGCTTCATTTCGCACTCTGATTTTTGCGGTTTTTATCAGTTCATTTGAATAGTTAAAGTTTCGGATATTTTCAGACCTTTTTTATTTGACTGCATGTAGTACTTAAGTGTTTCACTTTAACACTTTTGAGTGCATTTGATTAAGTTTTCCTCTAAATTAGGATTGAGATCATGACATTGAATGATAAAAAGAGTGAACACTGTTTTATAGAACACTAAAAACCAAAAGCAGTAAATGTCGAACACACGGAGCAGTGATTTTTTTTCCTAGGGAACCAAATCGTTGCTTCACAAAAAAAAAAATCCAAACACAAATTAAAGTGGGGGGGGCTTCGCCCCCACACCCCTAATTAAATATACCAACTCCAAGATCACACCACAGTGGAGGAAATGGCAAAGTCCAGAAAACGGCCCAGCAATTTTTTTTCCCTGGGAAAAAAATCGCTGTTCCTTGTGTTTGGCATTCAGTGCATTCGACTTTTAGTGTTTAGTTCTATTTATCATTCAACGTCATAATATAGACCCTCTAAATTACTAGAAGCCATCTCCTGTGCCAAAACTGAAACCTGAACTGCTTTTTGCTGAACAGCTGCAAGATTCTTCCTAGCCAGAGTTTTTTTTCTTTTTCTTTTTACTTAAATCAATAGCTTTTACTTGCTTTTTTCAGAGTTTCAGTTTTCACATTGAGAGAGCTCTATTGAACCTGTTGATTTGTGTATAGCTGTCTTGGAAGTCCCTGTCCTACTCAGTTTTGAGCCTCGGTTTTCTTCAACCTTTCACACAGTTTGGATCTTGATCCTAACATTCATTGGAAGAAGGTTCCTGCAGTGATACCTAAAATGGCAGAATCTTTCAAGTGTTCCAGTGGTCACCATATCACAGCCAAGAGCAGTATTGGCACTGCTTGCATGGGAATGGAGCATTGTGTGAAGCTTTGCTACAGTTGCTGTTTGAAATGCAGGCAATGGAGGGGAAGCTTGAGTCTTAAATTGGCTCCTTAAACATGGTGACTGTGGAGATGACTCAGAATAAAGAAAACCAGGAGCATTTCCCATGCAGTCCTGGGTTAGTGTGGGTCCAATGGGGAGTAAGGGAATTGAAGGCCAAATGGCAGTCAGAACTACCTCCTGCAAAGTCCACTTGTCAGGCACTCTCATTCTTCTCGAGAAAATCTCAAACAAAGCATTTGCCACCTTCTCTGCCTCAGTGGAGGACAAAGCCACCGACTCAAGGTATCTAGTAGCATAGTCTACTACCACCAGGATATACTTCTTCCCTGTGGAACTTGGGGTACTCAGAGTCCCCAAAATATCCATAGCTACCCTCTGAAATGGCTGTCCAATCACAGGCATAGGCATCAAAGGTGCTTTGGCTTTGTCTCCTGGCTTGCCTACCTTTTGGCACTGCTCACAGATCCTGCAGTATCCTGTTACATCCTTTGCAATCCCAGGCCAATAAAAGTTCTGCATAATATGTCTCTTGGTACGATTTATGCCCATATGACCTGCAAAAGGAATGTTATGGGCTATGGCTAGAAGTAACAGACAACAGGCTCTGGGCACTGTCAATTCTGCTGTATTGCCTCACCCTGTAGCCCTCTTTCATGGTCAAAGGTCCACTTTCTATACAATAATCCTTTGTTCCAGTGTATAGACTGCCCTTTTTCCATGAGAATCAGGTGCCTGCTTAGCTTCCTCCTTCAAGCCTCACAAGTTGGGGTCCGAAAGCTGAATCTGTGTCATTTCTACCTTTGTGACCCTTCCCAGCTCCATTCCCACAGAAGTTTGGTATCTTCTGACAGCAGTGCCTCATTGTCAGTCTGGGTACTACCACATACCTCTGTCGTTGCAGCCACCCTATCCATGGGAACATCAGTACCTACCAGCAGCTGTGGCTCACTTTCAGGCTCACTGCTGTAGGGTAGTTGCTTCCCTAAAATAGCCACATTACCAGCCCAACCTTCAGGTGTGGGGTCTGTCTGAGTCTCCCCCTGGCTACCAGACTCACATGCCTGTCTCCAAGCCTGATTGCATGTAACTGCATGCACACAAGGTACTTCATGATCAAAATAATTCCTTATCAGCACAGCTGCAGGGATATCCTCAAGCACACCTACTTGCTTGCTTCATTTTCCACCCTCCCAGTCAAGGTGAACCCTGGTTAAAGTTATTTGGAATGGGGTCCCTGCAAAAGCTGTGATTAGAGTAGGCTGCCCAGACAAGTACTGCTCCTCTTTAACCATTGTGAAGCCTGCAGTAGTTATGTCAGAGGCTGTCACTGTCTTAGCAGTGGTCTTTCTTCCATCCACTAAGATAGGATACAAACTCCAGTGATAATTTGGTACCCCTGTTGTCTCCAAACAACTTACCACTGGCATGCTATTATTTCCAATTGCTGGCTCCCTCAGTTTTTGTTCCCCACTTTGCTTCAGTGGACATTTGTATGCTGCATGGCCCCTCTGGTTACATTTAAAACCTCTAACCCTTGATCCTGGCCGTTTAACTGAACTAGTGGCTTCCAATTACTGGTGGACTCTGTTGGGGTGGTTTAGGCTGCCCACCTTGGGTTCCTTTATGTCCGTCTGCAGCACTGGGTATCCCCTTCTTGTGCAGTGGTGCCCTGCTTGCTAAGTAGAGATCCCCTTTTCTCTCCAGCTCATCTGCAGAGTTACACTCCTTGTCTGCCAACCAGATTTTCATGTCCTCAGGCAGAGTGCTAGGGGCTTGTTCCCTCACCAAAAGGTCTGACAGCCTTTCAGAAGTGGTAACCTGACACCCACTTACCCACCTATGAAAATAAATGCTTAACTCAGCAATATAATCACATACACTTATATCTGCCTTGCATCTATGCTCACAAAACTTTTTTTTCTGTAAGCTTCAGGTGTTAACTTAAAACATTCCAATAAACATTGTTTAAACTATGATAAGATTAAACAATTTTACTGTTTACATACTCTTTCAAAGATATGAGTAGAACTATCAAAATTATCACTTTTTGTAAACTGTGGAAGAAATTTAATGACCCTTATTCTCTCTGGTGTTCGGTTATTCCCTTCCCCATTACCTCCATGACCCTGAAGAAGAGTCAGCATCTACCTCTCATGTTGGTGCTGTTTCTCCTTTTCTTCAGTGTCCATATGCTGCAGTCTATCATTCTCTTCGACGTCTAAACACCACAGTCTCTCATTTGATTATAATTCCATCTGTTTTACCTGCTGCAGTCTCTGATTTTCTTCAGCTTCCAGATGCTGCAGTCTCCCTGCTGATTCTAATTCCAAACATTTGGCTTCCAGTTCATCTCTAACTCCAGACAGGTTTTTAAGTCCTTTGAGGAAAAGGTGAACTGCCCTGTTTCTGAAGGCTGCACATCCCCATCAACAGACTGGTTGTCAGTCCGTTCTGCAGCAGTGATTAAGGCTGAAATAATTTCTTTAGTCAGGTTGGCATCCACCAGTCCTCTGGCTTTGCACACCTTAGGCAACTGGTTCTTTATCTGCCTGCTGTAATCCTCTGCTGACATCTTTGCCTGCTTTCCCTGACTAACCTAACAAAAATAAACTGTTGTGAAAATGAAACTCTGTATGTTTACCTTGTGGCTGCTGAGAGTACACTCACCTTCAGTGACAACTGCCCAAACACTACTTACTATCTCACCCAGTTGCCACCAATATATAATGATCCCTACTCCAGGCCAGTAATAAAGGAGCCTCAATCCTCACTACTGACAACGGTGAGGGATAACCGCTAGGAGCAAAAATGGATACACACAGTATTTTCAGATGCAACTCTCGGCACCAAACACAGTTTCTCTTAACAGCACACAGGCAGCACACTCCAGACCTCTCCAGGCACCAAACAAGACTCCACACTGACCACTTTGGAGCTCTGTGTCCCTGTTCCAAGTAGCTGACACACACACACACACACACACACACACACACACACACACACACACACACACACACACACTCTTGGATATTTGAAATTTCACACACACACACACACACACACACACACACACACACACACACACCTGGGAAAGGCTGGGGTAGATTTACCAGCTGTGCCCCCTCTACCCAGAGTGTAAGGTTGTTACGCTGCCACCAGTCAGCAACTCTAAGGTTCTTACAAGGGTACCCAATTATACTGAGTAAAATTAACACTAATACACTAGAAAAACTAGACATAACAACCCCAGACTTAGATAACACTGAACTCATCCTCAGTAAACTGTAACTTAACCCACATAAGCACATCAACATTATAGGATGCTACATCCCCCCAGGGAACAATATTACCACCACAGAAAAATTCCTAGAATGGTTAACCAACACTCTTCCACAAGAAAACATCATATTAGGCAACCTTCATATTGACTGGGACAACTGCTCCAGTCTAAACCCTGTCTCCCATATCAACCTACATGGTCTAACCCAACTTATAACTTCCCCCACCAGAACAGACAAGAGAACCAAACATGAATCTATACTATACTGGATGCTAGTATCTCATCCTTCCCATATAGCTCACGCTGGGTGCCTGCCAGACACCCTCAGCGACCACCTAGCTACATTTCTAATGAGAAGTAAAACTCCCCAACTGACCCAAGAAACTGTCAGGGAATATAAGAATAGAAAAAACTTCAACCAACTCAACTTCAGTAATGACCTACAACTATGTAACTGGACCCCCCTAAAAATTTTAGACCATATTGAAGCAGTACATTACTTCAATACTACCTTCATTAACGTAATTAACCACCATGCCTCCCCTAGAACTACAAGAATCAGAACTAAATATGCACCTTGGCTAACTTTAAGTACTAAACATTACTCCGAGATAGGAACAAAGCTTGGACAAACTTTCATAAAAGCAAATCCCAAATAAACAAACATACCGTCAGTTACGTAACAAAGTCAAACAACTTATTAAAATAGACAAAATCTCCTACTACCAAAATATGCAGAATAAGTATATTAACAACCCAAAAAAGTTCTGGGCTGCTGTCAACATTGTACTGCAGCCAGGAAAAACAACCACCCCTACCCCCAAAATAGTGAACAACCATGACAACATCCCTACACAGCTCAACAAATTCTTCACAGAGACTGTCCAAAACCTAGCCAGCAACCAGCTGAGCCCCAACAAAAACACCCTCTTCACCCAAAACAAATCTCAGTTACCCCATCTTCCCCTTCAACCCAATGCCAACCAAAATCATACAAAAATTACTCCAAAAATTTAAGCCAGCCTCTACAGCCGCCGATAAAGTACCATCCGAATATCTGCAACTAGCCGCAGAAGCAATAACCTACCCTGTCTCCATATTAATAAACAGATCTATCTCTGAGTGCAAAGTACCCCATCTTTGGAAAATATCTCGTATAACACAACTGCACAAAGGAGGTACCTCTATAGAACTCAGTAACTATCGGCCCATAGCTATATTATCCCCCCCCCCATCAAAACTGATGAAGTACCTCTTAGAAAACAAATTACTATCCACTCAGCAACATGGTTTTAGACCCTTCCATAGCTCCAACACCGCACTTGCATCATTCACTAATGCCGTCAATAACCACAGAAACAATGGACTGCTAGTATCTGCTACTCCCTTAGACTTATCTAAAACCTTTGACATTGTCAACCATGAAAAACTGCTTCATACACTAGCCACCCTAAACCTCAGCATCTCTACTATTTCTTGGTTTAAGAGCAGTCTAGATGGTAGGCAACAAGCTGTAAAATGGCAAAATCAGCTCTCTTCCTTACTGCCTGTCTCCCTAGGGTTACCCCAAGGCTCCATCCTGGGTCCTCTACTCTTCAACCTATTTACTAATCAACTACCATCCACCATACCCAAAGCCTCAATAGTCCAATATGCAGATGATACCACCATAATCTGTGCAACCAACTCTCTCGACCACCTCCTCTCCCTAACACAAGAATGCTTTTCCCTGGCAGAAACATGGATTCCCAACCAAAACCTCTTTCTAAACCCAGCCAAAACTAAATTACTCCTCTTCAGCCCTCACAGATCTCCACCCCCTCATCTAACTTTACAATCTCCTCTCACAACACCACCACCATCACACCCAGCAGTCACGCCAAACTGCTAGGCTTCGAAATTGACAATAACCTTAGATTTAACATTCACATCTCCCAGACCATAAAAAAAAAAGAGTCAACAGAAAAATGGGTCTACTCTATCGCAACAAACAATTTCTCACCAGTCACTCTAAGGTTACCACAGCAAGGACACACCTCCTATCCATCCTACTTTATGCCTACTCCATGCTTACCAATCTCCAAAAAACTGAGCTCAACAAACTAGATAGCTGTTACAATAAAATAGCCAGATTCGCCACAGGATCACCTTCTAGAACCCACCACTGTGAAAGTCTCAAAAAACTTAACGGGCTAGAACTCCCCCTGACCCTTCAAGTCAACCAACTAGCACTCACTCACAAATAACTACATCATCCAGGCAACACCCTAGCGCGGCAGAAACTACTTCAACCTTACACCACTACCAAATCCCTGAGATCAAGTACTCAACACCTCCTTAAGGTAATAAACTTTAAAAAATGAGGCAGGTAGATCTGTTTATAGCCACTACATCTCTAAATCTGGAGCTCCCTTCCAGCCCACATAATAAATAACAACTCCACAACCCAATTCAAAAAACTACTCAAAACACACTTCCTGAATCATAGATGTACCTGTACCACCCCTGGATAGTAACTCATATTTCTATGTTTCCAGCAACTAAAGTTACAGCTTATCTACTGCTTTATTAATGTCCGCATGGGTTAATAGCAACTCTGAACACTGTAAAGTAAACCAAAGGGACATAGCATGTGTCTCGTGTAAAAATGAGTTATGTAATTTATCTATTCTACCTTCCTGTTATACTTGCTGTTATACACCTCAATAAGGTGTATAAATAAATGTAGCTTGTGAATGTTGCAAATATACCTTTTGTTAAACTCACTATCATATATGTGCCATACTTCTATAAGAATTGTAAGAATGTTTTCTCTGTTTATTCTCTAATGTACCTTTGGTTAATGTGCTTTCTCTTGTTAATGATTTTACTGCTCTGGAGCTTTTTTACCTCGGGCCTCCAATGAAAATGCACATATATCCAGTTGGACTCTCCCGGTTAACAAATGTAAAATAAAAAAATAAATAGAGTGCCTTTCAGGAGCGGCCACAGTGCCAGTAAAATAAGCATAAGTACTCTTAAGATGTTAAAAGTATTCTCTGAAAGACTAGCCAAAATTAAAGATATAGAAATATTTAATAATTAATAAAATAGATAACTTGAGAATACTGAATATCTAGTTATAGTAAACACTAGAATTTCAGTCACAGGAGGTATAAAAAGTAACACAGTTGGATAGATTCACACAGATGCAGAAAAACAATACTTAACTAATCTCTCTATATTTTCCTGACTGACTAAAGAATTACTGTTCTCTAGTTAAGTTACTTATTATACAGTAAGGCAAGATGAGGTGTGTGGTTGTGTTGCTTACTGCAGCAAGGCAAGATGATGTGTGTGGTTGTGTGAGATATCTGTGAGAGAGCTTTCCTGTCAGGTTCTGAAAAACAAAGTGCTACTGCGAGAGTACTGCAGTATCTCTCACTAATATCTAAAAAATCCTTTCAGTGCTTTTTTATAAAATGGCATAACATCTGGTCACCTGACTGTAGTACAGTACACACCCAGAGCTTTTCTAAGATCTGTTGCAGCATCTGAAAGTTATTAAACAATTTCTAAAACATCCACCCTTCCAGGGTAGCAATTAGTACACCAGTAAGGACAATACAGTAGGATTCCAAGTCCTAGTTTTCCCAGACATTTTTGTCTCTGGCTGCAGTCAGACCTGAAAGATAAAATCTTTATGGCCTAAACCGACCCATTTAATTTTCAATCTATTTTTTCAAAATTTGCTAGACTGAGATTAACCTCTTCCCTTTCAGAATTCTTTGTTAAAACATATACATTTAATCAGTTATAATAATACTATCTGATATACAGTGGGTATAAAAGGTGTACACACCCCTGTTAAAACGCCAGGTTTTATGACGTAAAAAAAATAAGACCACAATAAATAATTTCAAAACTTTTCCCACCTTTAATGTGACCTATAACCTGTACAATTCAATTGAAAAAACAAATCTGTTAGGGGAAAGAATATAAAAAATAAAAAACGTGCAATAAGCTGGTTGCACAAGTGTGCACACCCTTAAACTAATATTTTGTTGAAGCACCTTTTGATTTAATTACAACATTCAGTCTTCTTGGGTACACACCTGCCATCAGTTAGAGACTCTGATTAACCCCAATAAAGTTCAGCTGTCCGAGTAGGATTTTCCAGACTTACTCAGTTGCCTGCTACAGCAAAAGCCATGGTTTGCAGAGAGCTTACAAAGCATCAACGGGATCTCATTGTTGAAAGGTATCAGTACAAAACAATTTCCACAGCATTAGATATACCATGGAACACAGTGAAGACAGTCATCAAAAAGTGGAGAAAATATGGGACAACAGTGACGCTGCAAAGAACTGGACATCCCTCCAAAATTGATAAAAAGACAAGACGGAAACTGATCAGGGAAGCTGCCAAGAGACCTGCAGCGACACTGAAGGAGCTGCAGGAATTTCTGGCAAGTACTGATTGTGTACTACATGTGGCAGCAATCTCACATATTCTCCATAGTCTGGGCTATGAGGTAGGGTTGCAAGACGGGAAGCCTTTTCTTACACAGAAGAACATCCAGGCCCAGCTAAAATTTGCAAAACAATACATCAGGTTTCCCAAAAGCATGTGGGAACGTGTGTTATGGTCTGATGAGACCAAGGTTGAACTTTTTGGCCACAATTCCAAAAGGTACGTTTGGCGCAAAAACAAAATTTCACATCCCCAAAAGAACACCATCCGCACAGTGAAGTATGGTGGTGGCTGTATCATTCTTTGGGGTTGCTTTTCTTCAGCTGGAACTGGGGCTTTGGTCAAGGTGGAGGGAATTATGAACAGTTCCAAATGCCAGTCACTTTTGGCCCAAAACCTTCAGGCATCTGCTAGAAAGATGAAGAGGAATTTCACCTTTCAACACGACAATGACCCCAAACATACATCCAAATCAACAAAAGAATGGCTTCAACAGAAGAAAATTAAAGTTTTGGAATGGCCCAGCCAGAGCCCAGCCCTGAATCCAATAGAAAATCTGTGGGGTGACCTGAAAAGGGCTACGCACAAGAGATGCCCTTGCAATCTGACAGATTTGGAGCATTTTTGCAAGGAAGAATGGGCAAATATTGCCAAGTCAAGATGTGCCATGCTGATAGACTCCTACCCAAGAAGACTGAAAGCTGTAATTAAACCAAAAGTTGCTTCAACAAAGTATTAGTTTAAGGGTGTGCACACTTATGCAACCAGCTTATTGTACGTTTTATATTTTTTATATTTTTCCCCCCAACAGATTTGTTGTTTTTCAATTGAATTGTACAGGTTATAGGTCACATTAAAGGTGGGAAAAGTTTTGAAATGATTTATTGTGGTCGCATTTTTATATTGGAAAAACCTGGCATTTTGACAGGGTGTGTACACTTTTTATATCCACTGTGCATGTATATCTCTTTTCAACATGACCCATTGTTGATGCATTTTTAACACAAAACAACTTTATAAATACATTTTTAACACAAGCATCTGTACAAATCAGTGTGATAGTCAAATGGCATAACATTCTTTACAAAGCTCCAGCTAACTATGCTGGCATATGTTACACATGCACTGGCCTACTCTTTTTGGCACAGATGGCACTACCTCATATCATTACAGATGCCATGTTTGCATCCTGAAGCAACTTGGATTCAACCCCTCCTGCTGCCATGATCCACTCTGTAGATGACCACTAGAGTGGATCATCCTGTTTAAGAGATCCTGGAAAAGCTGGAAGACCTTCCTGAGAACAAGCCGAGGAAAGACGTGAAGGGGCTTCACAGTGGTTCATGTGTCATGTTTTTATGTAGCCCGCTATAATTTTTTGCTTTCTGATAACTCTTGCTGTGTTAGCTGTCTTACGGATGTCACTGTGACATAGACATGATGGAGTTATTACAGATGTGGAGTTATTACAGATGTAATGTAGTAGTGTGGAGCAGGCTCTGCTGCATGCATCATAAAAATACATAGGTTCAAGATCATCAAGAAACTCAACATACAGAAACAGCAGGCTATTAAAAGGTTTATGTGTTACGTAGGGAAGGGAGGTGCAGATGCTTAAATGCCTGTCTGAGTCAGAGAAAGTGAGGATTGTAGTCTGGCAGTATAAAGTGTGTTTTGTGCATTGAGATGCCTTTGGGCTACATGGAAGTATAATTCTGCAAAAATGAAAAAGGAAGATCACGTTGGTGAAAGCATACATACATACAGATGTTTCAAGCACGGGCATTAATGGCCTTCTAGCTTGCCAGTATACCAGAACACTTGTTCCCATAATAAATGTCCAGGCTGTTTTTAAAAATATATAAACTAGTACTTGCTTTAATGTAATTTGGTAGTCTGTTCCAAGAATCAGCTACTCAGTCAGAGAACCAATTAGTACACTTCTCATTCATATAGAATATTCTACATAGGTTATCTCTGTAAAGTATGTAGTTATTATAAAACCACTAATTCAGGAAATGTAGGGCCTGAGACCAGATAATGTTGATGTTAAATATGTTATAGTTTGTTAGTTAACAAGTATGGATGGTTAGTATGCCAGGCACTGGCAGTCTGGATGGATCAGTATATCTTCATCTGCTGTCAAAAGGCTGCTTTTTGTCAGGTTTGTGTTTCCTTCCATTATTGTATGCAACAACTTTCTCTAGTATCAATGTAGAATATTTTGACTTGTCACCTCACACAGTAGCTTATTTTGCATTACAGTCTAGCACAGAAACTGGTATTTACCTTCCACTGTTGGAGTCAGGGATTGATTTATTTGTTCAGCATGCACAGCAAAGTGTAGTACTACTTAGCAAGGTGTGCTGAAGTGACAAGACTGTTATTTGACTTTCCAGTTTAATTGGTTGCCTCATTTTTTTCTCTGAGTGAAGATAGTTATTGTTAAAAAGCTGAGGATTCCTAAAATGATACCAGGATAGGATTATATATATGTAACTGCAAATTACACATTCCTGACTAAATGTAGCATTAATAGGAAAGTCATTTGCATGTTATTCAACTTTTTGTGATCCATAAGGCACTCACCTCTGCTCAGCTAGTTCTAAAAAAAAGCAGGTGCTCTAGAGGGCATTTTAGATTAAAAAGTGAGTGTAAAAAAATGCTCATGAGCTCACCTTTGCAAATGATGTGCCAAGGTCAGCCGAATTCATATACTTAAGTAACATCTGTGTCAGGTAAAAATGCACCATCAGATGTAACAGTCAGAATAAGTCATAATTTAGGAAGTAAAAAAATAAAATTAGTACCAGTTTCACAAGAAAAAGAGGAGCAACAGTAATGAGTGACTGTCCAATGTCTAAGGTATGATCCGATGTCTGCTCTGTCTTCATTCAACCTGAGGGAATTCGGATCCAGCATCGGATCCAATACTAGCCAATTCTAAAGCCTTTTGCCCATGTTGGTTGTTCTGCCTGTCTTACCTGTAACTTCCTGCTTCATCATCAGGTCCCCAGATTTAGTTTGCAGCCGTTTGTGGTCTGCAGCTTAGTCCTTGGCTCCCCTTGCTGCTTTGTTTTTTTTTTTCTTGAGCTCTTTGAGTAAGAGTGGTGAGATTTCCTTTCCCTTACTCCTTAAAACAGTGATTAGACTTTTCTTATTATTTTCAGGTAGCTTTGCCATAGTGTTAGGTAGTTCTTTAGCTTAGGTTGCATCGTTCCCTTTTTTTCAACTGTACCCTTCCCACTCTTTTCCCTCTGTTTTATTTTTTTCTGTTTGTGGATGCACACCTCAAATGTGTTTATTACATTGGGCTGGAACATTTAGACTCTGGTTGCTGTATCTGCAAGAGCTTTGGCTGTTGTGCTGTTAATGAATGCAAGGCTACACTCGTGTTGAAGAAGCTTTTGCTTTCCGGCTCTCTTTCTTCTTCAGTGTCTGCTTCCAAGGATCCAAAGACCAGGACGAAGAAGCCTCAACCATGAGACTCCAGGCACTCCAAGAAGGGAAGCAAGAGGTCTTCATCAGCCTCCACCTCTGAGATTGCTCCATGGGGATTCCCCAGGTTCAAAGATCTCTCATTTTTTGGCATCCCCTGGTACATCGGCACCGACTTTGGCTCCAACGCCTCAGAGCTAATTACCTTTGGCGCCGAAAGCTTCACAGAAGATGTCCCTGGCTCTGAGCATTCTGAACCCTTTCCTAGTCAAAGGGTCACATTCGAGCAGGGTAGCATCCTGCTTTTCTCCTTGTACTCCTCATCCTCACTCACTGGAGTCCTCCTGTCTCCACCCAGGTTGAGAGCTTCCCTGCTTCAGATCTGGCATGTGGGGTCCTTGTCACATAGACTCTCAAAGCTGTCCTCATTGGCTTTGTCCAATCACTGAGGTTGGTGGGCAGCATCAAGCAGTCTGATCTAGAGTGACTGATGCAGTCGTTTTTGCAGGCACAGATGCAGTTAGGGCTTATCCCCTCAGGTCCAACTTAGTCTCCAGGACCCTCAGTTCCATCTTTCAGTTTTCCTCCATTGACCTCTTTGGATCCGAGGTCTGTGGTGCCAGTTGAGTTTCCACCCTTCAGGTAGTCATAGTATCCGTCATGTTCCGTGGTAGCTTCAACCCATACTTGTTTGGGTTCATTGGCAGCTTGAAGCCATGGTGTCGAGGTTGGAGTTTCTGGGTTGGGGTCGATGGTTCCTGCTTGAGGATAGTCACTTCCTCTCAGATCCTTGACTTTAGACATTTCGGCTGTGATTGCATTGTCGGGTCTAGGTGCTGACCCTTTGGGTTCAGGGTTGTCTTTGGGACCGTCAGGTTCCTGGACCCACAGATCCTAGAGGCTCACTTCAGCCTTGGCTTTCAACATTGTGGAGAAGATGTTCTCTTCTAGAGAGAGAAGGGTTGGATGTCTCCAACCAGCACCCCTTCCCAGTATTCATCTGTTCCTCTGACCAGTCATCAAGCTGCTCCGGGACAGTCTGGGTCAACTAGCCTCCAGACTGCCTCCTTGGTGGGGTACCCCTACTCTTTCCACTCTTCTCCAGCTTCGTTAGAGCAGGAGATTTTGAGGTAGAGAAAATGCAAGAGGAAGCACTTGGATTCTCCAGAGGAACCTCTCACTGAAGATACTGACCTAGAGGAAGGAGAGGGTTCACCACATATCCCTGTGCGATGACTCCTCTTTTGTCAGTTTATTGGAGCTATTTCACCTCTACAGTGTCTGGACTACCTCTGTGGTGGAGTCAGTTTTTCTGGATGTCTTTGGCATAGGTCCATCCATGTCCTGGGTGTTTCCTCCTCCAGATGCCCTTATAGATCTGGTATCCCACAGGGCGTGGAAGGAACCCAGCGCAGTAGAACCTATTCCTAGTAAGCCTGACAGAGTTATTGTTCCCTCCTCCAACAGGCCTCTCATTGGAGCAAGGGTCTGGCCATCAGTTCCATATTGGTTGCAGTTGCCACCATAAAGGAGATTTCTGAAGAGAGATCCTTGATTTACCCCCCCCCCAAACAGGGAGTCTGTAGTGTTGGATTGATTAGGTAAGTGATTCTATGCCTCATCCACATTTACTTTGAGGGCATTTTACTACTTATCACATTTGACAAGGCTTCAGTGAGATCTTGTCTCAGAAGTGTCAAGCACCCTCAAGACACAGCAGTATCTGGGTACCCAGAAGAAGCTGGAGACTATCTTGTCCACCTTGACTTCCATCTCCAATATTTCTATGAGAATCGTTTCTAACATGACTGATGAAGTGTCCAGAGTGGTAGGTTCCAGTATTACATTGAGGAGCAATGCCTGGATGTGGCTGTGCAACTTTTCGGACTGCTTCAAAGCATCCTTCATCAGTACCCCTTTTGACAGGCCTTCTTTGGACCCACGTCTATTCTAGATTCTTTTTAGCACCAAAGAAAACAAAGAATCTCAGACCAATCTTGGACCTAAGCAAGCTAAACCAGTTCATCAAAATGATCAAATTATGGATGGACACGGTGCAGTCCATATTACCTCTTATGAGGAAAGATGAGTGGATGTGCTCAATACATCTCAAGGATGCCTGCTATCACAGTAAGATAGATCACCATTCTCAGAGGTTCCTTCTCTTCTGGCTGGTAGCTAGTCATTAACAGTTCAGGGTCCTGCCATTTGGTCTCACCACACCCCCCTGGGTGTTCACCAAGTGCATGGCAGGTGTCACAGCCTAGCTTCAGCTGCAGGTTTTTCAGGTCTTCCCCGTACATGGAAGATTGTCTCCTTATCATCCCCACAAAGGCATTGTTGATCTTGACCAGAGATTTCTTGCTTCAGCTCTGTAGCAACTTAGGCAGTACAGTCAACTACCCCAAATTGAGCCTTTAGCCTGTACAAGTTTTAGAGTTTATAGGATGTCATCTGGGCACGGTCCATCAAATTGCTAGGCTCCCAATCTTGAGAGTTTTCGGTCTCCAAGCTCAGGCCATGGCAGTGCTTGCAACTCCAAAACCTCCGGCTCATGTGCATCTTAGACTTCTGGGTCATATTGTAGCATTGATTGGACTGATCCCTTTAGCCAGATGCGAGGACCCTGCAGTGGACTATGGCCATTCAGTGGTCCCTTCTAACATGCGCATTGGATTTCTCTATACAGCTGAGAGCATGTTACAAGCAGATTCAATGGTAGTTACAGTCTCTGTTAGTGGAACAAGAGAAACCATTTGTAATTCCTTCTCCTTTGGGTACAGTAACTGCAGATGCATTTCGAAGGGAGGACAGTTCGAGGGTTTTTGTCTTCCTTAGGGGCTCACATATACATCAGTGTTTTGGAGATGAGAGCAATCCTCCTAGCATTGCTGGTTTTTCAAGGCATCCTCCCACAGAGGTGTGATTGTGGTACAGACAGACAACATGTTGATCATCTGGTATCTCAGCAAACAGGGGGAACACATTCTTACCCCCTTTGTTGGGAGGCCATGAGAGTTTGACATTGGGTGATCTTCTCTTAGTGGTTTCTTAGGGCAACACATATTCGAGGGAAGTCTTAACATTCTATCCGACTGCCCCAGCAGGAGCATCTTATTGCCTCACGAGTTGTCCCTAAATCCAATGGTGGCAGCTCAGATTTTTTGGCACTGGGGACACTCCATGTTGTGACCCATTTGCATCCCCGTCTAACACCAAGTGCAGCAGGTATTATACCATTGTTCCTCCTCCAGGATAGGCACTCAGAGATGCTCTGATGTTTGCTTGGCCCCCAGGTTTTCTTTATGCTCATCCCTGAGTTCCCCCAGTAGTGAAGTTTTTTCAGAAGTCCGCCCGTTGAAGAGCTTCAGTGATCCTGGCCTTGCCAGGTGTGATATCCCTTCCTGTGGTTGCTTCTGAAACACCTCTTGGGTGTTGGATTCCATTCCAGATCTCATTTCTCATCCAGTCCGTCTGGATCACCCCAATCTCCAGTTCCTAAAGTTGACCACATGGTTCCTCCAGTTCCCTTGATGGCCAGGAATCCTAAGCTTTCAGAGGTGGTGGTTCATTTGTTGTCCTCTTCCCAGAAAGATTCCACTAGAAAAAATGTATACCAGTAAATGGAAGAGAGTTGTTTTGTGGGGAGAGGCTTTGTGATTTGACCACGTCTCTGCCCCCTTGGAGTCAGTTTTGGATTTCCTGGCTAAGTTGTTCAGATCAGACTATAGCTTTTCTACTGTCAGGGTACAGTTAGCTGCCATTTTGAACTTTTATATTGGTATAGATAGTATGTCTTTGGCTTCTCTCAAGATTTGCAAGGATTTCCGTAAAGGTACTTTTCTTCTTCTTTCTCCACCAGTACTGGATCTGGTCTGTCCTAGGGATTTGCCTTTTGTTCTTCGGGTTTTAACTGGCCCCCCTTTTGAACCTTCAGCCTTTTAGGATTCCAAGCTGTTATCTTGGAAAACTTTGTTTTTGGTGGCGATTTCCTCTGCCAAAAGGGTTTCAGAATTGCAAGCTTTTTATTCTTCCCCTTCATACTTAATTTTCCATAAGGATGGGGTTTCTCTGCATATGAACCCTTCCTTCATACCTAAGGTAGCTTCCAAGAATGACGTTAACAGCTGCATTCATCTTCTGGTGTTTTTTTTCCAATTTTTCCAACTGCTGGCCTGCTCCTGACTATTTTTTGATTTGCTGAGAGTTTCTCCCTCTGTGATTACCAGACAACAGGGGTTCTTTCATTATTCTTGTCTAGTCTCACATTTCCCCTGGGAGTTTTCCTTGTATTTGTGGAAGAGGTGGGGGCTAGTTGGGTACATTGTATCATTGTGTTTTGACTCGTGAGGCATACTCTATCTAGGGAGTTGATAGAGGAGCAGGGAGTTATGGGCAAGGGATGTGGAGCTAAGATAGGCTAAAGGCTTTAGAATCAGCTGGTATCAGATCTGAAGTCCCATAGGTTGACCCAGATGGTGATAGGCAACACAGATGTATCCCTGTGGTGAGTACATAACTTTCAATCTGATGTTGTCATTTTTCATTTATTCCTCAACCATTGGGTTCAGAGCCAATCCTTGGATCCAACTCAGCTGTTACTACAGCTCGTGGGCAATAGAAACTCTCAAGCTCCTCCCTACTCATAATTCTCCAACCCCTAACATATCCTAGATCTCGTTTGCTGTTTTGCATGTAGATATGTTCAGCATATTAAGAGATAACTGAAATTTTCCTTCTAAATATCTTTTTTAAATACATATACTTGAGTATTCTGTTTTACCATTGCTGTATTTTTTTATTCTGTAAGACTTAAAGCCCTTTTTCTTTGTATAACTGTACCATGTGAAGTTGTTCGATCTCGCCGTTTGTTCTTGCACACGGGTTCGGAGTCGATCCCTCGGCTCCGAGTCGGCCACATTCCAAGCTCTGCGTCTAAGAGAAGCTCAAGGCACAGTCCCTATCCCATGATCCTCTCCTGCTAACCCTCAGATCTAGTTTGCCGCTGCAACAGGTCTCATCGTCGAGTGAGAGCTCGGGCCAGTATCCTTTTTTCTATGTAAAAAATTTATATATATATATTTCTAAAAAGTTAAAAATTATAAGGTTTTTTTTCTTAATATTAGTATTACTGTGTGTGCGTGTCAGGTTAAATTAGTGTTTAGATTAGTGTTAAGAATTTGTGGGAGCGGCTGCTCCTAGGCCTTAGGCCACTAACTTTCTGTCAGAAAAAGCCAAATCTGGACTTAAGCATTGTCAGTGTGGACAGAAAATGTCCATAACTGACAACCACGTTTGCTGCGTCTACTGTCTAGGCCCTCTCCATCTTCAAGAGGACTGCTCCATCTGCCACTCGTTTAGTGGCAGAGTGATGATGGGAAAGACGCAGGAAACTTATTGAGAGGGGTCTCCTGAAGCCGGAGTTTCAAGAGGCATTGGAAAAGGCAGACCAGTCATCGATGTCTTCGAAGGGGTCGAAGTCTTCGAAGGTGTCGGAGCCCAGGACATCGGCTCCGAGTACCTCTGTTAAGATTCAGTCGCCGGCTCAACAGACCTTGGAGCCGAACATCAAACTGATGCCTCGGTGCCTCGGGGCGAGGTCCTGGTTTTGGAGCCGGTGTCAGAGGTACTCCCTTCATCGATCCTTCGCTCGGTGACCTCTTCGGCCCCTTTGACCCGTTCCTCCAGACCACTGTCAGACACCGATGTGGATCGAGTAGTGCAGAACCTGATGGAGAACACGGCCTTATCCAAACTAATTGCAGTTTCATCCCAATTGGTTTCAAAGCTTGAAACCCTTCCTGTTCCATCCATAGATCCTCCTTCGAGACCCATCGAGTCATCGGAGTGGGAGTCGAGGATCTGATGATTGTTGATCCCCCGGAGCCGAAGCCTTCGTTAGTGCTTTCGGCTCCACTGACCTCGATACCCTCGGTACCCATCGAGGGGTCTCGGAGCCGACAGTCTCTCCTTGGTTCCGGGGGGGGGGAAGAGTCAAACCGAAGTTTCGGTTCCGACTCTTCCCCTCGGTGCCTCAGCGCAGATTAGTTCGGCTCCGTCCTCTGGATTGGAGCCCGTGGTTCCGGGCCCGAGGAGGATACCGGGTTCTTCGGAACCGGTGAAATCCTCGGCCCAGGGCTCCGGTGCCTTCGAGGCCATTAGGAAGGTTTTGTCTGTTAAGACATTCACATCTTCAGATTCCTCTTCTCCCTCCCTGAAAGGTCCGCGTTCTGTTTCTGCACCACCGGTCCCCACTAAGCTTAGAGACCCAAAGCCTCAGTCAGCCCCAGAGGGTGAACCCTGCTCCTCGGAAGCTTCACCAGATGCCCCCTGTGATGAAGTCCCGAGGAAGAGATTGTGCAATAGGAGGCACCTTGATTCCCCACAGGAATCGCTGACATCGGACACCGACTTGGATGAGTCAGAGAGGTTCCCACGGTCCTCCTCCGAGGATGTCTCATTTGCCGACATCCTGGAAATTCTCAAACAGAGGGGTGGCTGGCAGTTACTTACCCCCACTGAGGACGAGTCAGTGTTGCTGAAGGCTTTTGGGGCTCAACCTTCCACCTCCTGGGTAACTCCGCCCTTCGACTAGTTAATGGATTTAATAGCTCGAAGGGCGTGGGAGTCCCCTGACACCTTGGAACCAGTCCCTCAGAGGCCTAATAAGTACATCACTGCCCCCCAGGATAAAGTGTATCTCACCAAGGGAGTCCCAGTTGATGCTATGGTGGTGGCGGCGGCCACCAAGAAAGAAATGTCTGAAGCATCTTCCTCTGTTCATCCGCCTAACAAAGACTCTAGAACAGTGGACAGGTACGGGAAGCGCATTTTTAGTTCAGCGACTTTTGCCATGCGATCGCTGAACTACCTCACCCATTTTACCCATCTTCAGAGAGATCTCCTCAAAGAATTGGGAGATACTCTACAGGGTACCACAGATGCTGCTGTCTCAGACAAGGTGACAGCACAGCTCAATACCCTAAACTCTATCGTTAACTCATCCATGCGGCTCATTTCATATGCAGCAGAAGGATTGAGTAGGGCTGCAGCTTCAGCGATCACTCTGAGGAGACAATCCTGGATGCGCCTATGCTCCTTTGCGGAAGCCTTTAAGTCTTCCTTTACTAATGCTCCTTTTGATGGCTCCTCCTTGTTTGGGCCCAAAGTGAAGGAGACGCTCACTAGGTGTGAGCAGGAAGGAAAGACCCTGTCTGCCATAGGGGTCTGTTTTTCCACCCCTTCTAGACCATACCCCAAAGGGCAAAGAGGTGGAAAAATGTGGTTCCAGAAGACTCATGGAGCTTTCCAATCCACACCTAGTGAAACCCCCTCCAGAGGCGGGGGGGGATGGAAGACACCGGCCAGGCGGCAGAGGGAGTCCGCAGAACCAGGGCGACAGGGATAGTGTCCCTGGTAAGCCCTTCCAGCACTCCTGAGTGGAGGCCCGGCTGTCCTGCTCTGGAGGCAGTCGGGGATCGCTTAGCTTTATACCCAGAGGCCTGGCTAAATCTCACTTCAGATTCTTGGGTAAAAAGCATAATAACCAGAGGGTACAACATCCCTTTCTTAAACAATCCCCCCATCCAAAAAAGATTCCCAGATGTTCCACCCAATCCGAGGGATCAGGCAGCCATAGAAATACAAAGGCTGTTAAGAAAAAGAGTCATCCAGCCAGTCCCGGCGGACCAAATAGGATCCGGAACTTACTCAAGGTTCTTTTTAGTTCCAAAGACAACAGGGGACTGGAGGCCAATACTGGACCTCAGCAAACTCAATACCTTCGTGAAGAAGGAAAAATTACGGATGGTCACGCTACAATCGATCCTTCCGTTTCTTCAAACGAATGATTGGATGTGCTCTATAGATCTCAAGGATGCGTACTACCACATAAAAATGGCCAGGCCATCCAGAGATCACCTGCGCTTCCAGCTGGGAGCCAGTCACTTTCATTTTTAAGCTCTGCCCTTTGGCCTCACTTCAGCCCCCAGGGTGTTCACCAAGTGCATGTCATTAGTGGCGTCCCACCTGAGATGACTAGGATTCCATACTTACATGACTGGCTCCTTACCGCCACCACCAGGCATCACCTATTGCAAGCCAGGGACTATACAATCGATCTCTGTTCCCGTTTAGGCATAACACTGAACTTTGAAAAAGCTGCCTTGTAGCCCTCACAGCATATGTCATTCATAGGAGCGGAATTGGACACTACCTTAACTCTGATCAGGCTTCCCCAAACAAGAGTTTCAGCCTTAAGGGAATAGATTTCTACTCTTCTACAAAACAAAAGAGTCCCCGCTGCACAGGTCCTGAAAGTATTAGGCATGATGGCAGCTACCCTTATCGCGGTCCCCCTAGGGAGAGAATGCACATGAGGATCCTCCAGTGGCTACTCTTTGCACAGTGGTCTTACCAACGGCTACCATTGTCGCACAACATCCTGCTCACGGAGTCTTGCAAGCGGGATTTTCAATGGTGGATGAACAGCCACAAGCTTACGATAGGCCGCCCATTCGTGCCCCCCCCCCATAGCCACAGCGACCACGGACGCTTCCCTGATAGGGTGGGGGGGACTTTTTCAGGGGTGAACAGTTCAAGGCGAGTGGTTGAAAATAGAGTACAACCTGCACATCAATGTCCTGGAGTTGAGAGCAGTGTTCCTGGCGCTGCAACACTTTCACAACTACTTACCTCCGGGAACAGTTGCAATTCAGACAGACAACATGTCAGTGGTCTGGTACATAAACAAACAAGGAGGAACCAGGTCTTACCCCTTATGCAGAGAGGCCCTGACAATCTGGCAATGGGCTGTATCCACCGGACGCTTTCTCATAGCAACGCACATCCCGGGGACATCCAACGTAATAGCGGACAGGTTGAGCAGAGCCATCCTGTTACCTCACGAGTGGTCCCTCAAAAATCAAGTAACGGAAAGGATTTTCCACAGATGGGGCCAGCCTTGCTGTGACCTTTTTGCATCCCCCGAATGCCAAATGCAGAAGCTATTTCGCCCTACTTCCCCCTCCGGGAGCCGCCCCCAGGGACGCACTTGTGCACGATTGGCCCCCGGGTCTCCTATACGCTTTTCCTCCTGTTCCACTAATCTCGTAATTTCTGCAGAAAGCCAAAGGTCTGGAAAGGACGATCATCTTAATAGCACCATTCTGGCCTCGACAAATCTGATTCCCCTTTCTTCAAGCTTACCAAATAGAGGAACCTTGGACTCTGGACCCAGTGCCAGACCTTCTGACTCACTCGTCAGGAGTTCTTCACCCCTCTCTTTCGTCCCTCAAATTGACAGCATGGCTGCTCCACTTCCCAGCTTAGCCAGGTCAGATCTCTTGTCTCCAGCAGTACAACATATTTTGATCTCTTCCCACAAAGCCTCCACTAGAAAATTATACAAGAGCAAATGGAAACGTTTCGTGTGTTGGGCTTCCAAACAAGGTATTGATCCCTTGGTTGCTCCTATTCATAAGGTTCTAGATTTTCTGTCTACTCTTTTTCATCAAAGGGCTTCAACATCCACCATAAGGGTACAGCTGGCTGCCATATCTAATTTTCATGTGGGTGAAGGGGTCTCTACAATTATGTCTCATAGACTTTGTAGAGCTTTCATGAAGGGAACTTATCATCTCCGACCACCCATTCGAAGTCCGTTTTTTCCTTGGAACTTAAATCTAATCAAAGGAAATGCTGTATGTACCAAACTCCACAACAAGAACCAGCAGCAGGCTTGGAGAAACCGCCAAGGAGGAGCCAACCACACAATAAGGCACAACGAACCCAAAATGAAAAGATCGAGCAGGAAACCGAACTCCACAGTAACCAAAATCTTTTATTAACGTAGCACCACAGAAATCACGTTTTCGTTGATATTACAACTTCATCAGATGCGGGCACCTGAAACAGTAAATACTGCGACACTTGCACGCAGATACCCACTGAGGTAATAACGAACCACAACACTCTTCCCACCTCGAAACACAACACTAGCCTCAGTTCAATCTGATTCAGACAAACAACTGGAAAGGCCTCAGAAATACCTCACTAAAAGAATCACAGGCCTAAAGCAGATGCCCTACACTGACCGCCTTAAAAAACTCCAGCTATACTCTGTCGCATATCGTCTACTCAGAGGCGATCTCTGCTTAACATACAAGGCCATGTCAAATCCAGAGCTGTTGGACATGCTACACTTAAAGAAATCCCAATCCCTCAGAGCTACACGCTCCAGGGATCTAAACCTTGTCATCACAATAAACAAAACATGCTGGAGGGATAGGTTCCTGACCCAGAGGCTCCCCAGACTCTGGAATAGATTGCCCATACATGTCAAGCAGAGTGCCTCTTTGGACCTCTTCAAGAGGAACCTTGACAATTGGATGGGAGAAAGGAAATTCACCCCAGGGATCACGTCAGTCACCCCAGGGATCACGTCAGTCGCCCTTCTAGACAGGGGTCCAGGAAAGTAAATAATGTGGGAAGAAATAGCCAGGGAATTGTTATGGCTAGGCTTGTATAGGCCCTAGGGCTGATAGCCTAGTACCAACCTATGAACCTATTCATCTTCCAATCAGTCTATTCCGCTCAAAGCTAAAGCTCATTCTACTAGAACTGTTTCTACTTCCCTAGCCCATGCTGCTCGTTTACCGATAGATACCATTTGTGCAGCGGCTACCTGGGCTAAACCTCATACCTTTATCACTCATTACAAAGTGGACAGGGCCTCCAGGGACATGGCTTTCTTTGGTTCCACTGTTCTCGGGAATGTTCTCCCGTGAGCCACCCGGGGTTTAGGGTGCTAGGGACGCTACCCGTGTGTAAGAACAAATGGCGAGATCGAACAACTTCACATAAAGAAGTTATGTTCTTACCATAACGTTTAATGTGAGTTGTTCATCTCGCCTTTGTTCTTACATTCCCGCCCTCCTTCCCCCTCTGTGTTCTGGAAGAACAGGTATGACTGGTGGCTGCTTGTCTTTCTCATGGTCCCCTTAGACTGACTGTCTCTATGTAATATACGTGTATATGTGTATGAATATGTATGCATGTGTAAGAGAATACAGGTTCATAGGTTCATAGATTAGTACTAGGCTAACTGCACTTTTGTGTCATTTTAAGCCTAGCCAACTACCCTATGTGAGAATCAAACAATGCACCTTGTGTCTATAAGGTAAGTACTTTAACTATTATGCCAACCTCCCATTTGTCTTCTGTTGTCTGGTTTTCATAGCAAACTAGATCTGAGGGTTAGCAGGAGAGGATCATGGGATAGGGACTGTGCCTCGAGCTTCTCTTAGACGCAGAGCTTGGAATGTGGCCGACTCGGAGCCGAGGGATCGGCTCCGAACCCATGTGTAAGAACAAAGGTGAGATGAACATCTCACATGGAACGTTATGGTAAGAACAAAACTTCTTTTTTTACACGTTAGTGTATTTAGTAGTTGACACTTGTTTATTCTTTTTCCCTTTTTTTTTTCCTTCTTACCCTTAGAAAGATTTTTTTTATCTGTTTTCTTCATTGTTAGTTACACTTTTTGTCTAACTAGGATGTCTGAAAAAGGCTTTAAAAAGGGTAACAAAATGTGGCCATAAACTGCCTTATTCTGACACCCATGACCCTTGCATCTATTGCTTGAGCCCAGATCAGCTTAATGTAAATTGTGAAATATGTCAGAGTTTTAATCCGTGTACTATAGAGGACAGAAAAAAACAAGTTAATATTAAAAGGTCTTCTTACGACTTTTTCAGAAACCATATCTGCCCCCCCCCCAAATAGTTTCCAAGGATGCTCCAAAAAGTCCCAGAAAAAGTCTGATTCTTCCACTCCATCTTCTATAGAGCCTCCTCTCAAAAAAATCCAAATCAGATCTAAAGCCATACAGCTCCAATGTGTCTTCAACATCCCCTAAAACGCCTTCGGATCAGAGTACCTTGGCTCCAAAGATTCTTCCTTGGGTCCAGTGCTCCCCATCTATAGGCCCAGTTCCATCTAAAGTGCTGTTAGGCCCAGTTCCTTCTAGAGTGCTGTTTCTCTTCCTTGAGAAATAGCGATCCAAGTTGCCATCTGTTCCTTCATCTCATTCTTTCAGGAGTCTCACTGAAGCTGACGTGGATAGAATGATGAGGAAGTTTCTCTCAGCGCAGATACAGATGGGGGATGTTCATCGTGTTTCACTGTTGCAGTCCTAACCAATGGGTTATCCGGCTCCCGATAGCCTTTGATCGGCCAGAATACCAAAGGTAAGTAAAAATGATGGCTGTCATCGGTTGTAAAGGTCGTCAGGGCGTCCAATACAAAAGGAGACAGTCGATGTCACTTCCTCAGTCTTCCTTGCTGCGGAGCCCGAAGCAGAAGCATTTCTTGCATGAGTGCCGGTCGGCAGTTTACCTTTTATGTTTCCAACTACAAAGTTGAAGTCAACTACAGCTAAGTACCCCATTGGGGATCCACTTTTCTTGCCTTAACGAATGTCAGAAAAGGTTAATAATTGTCTTACCTGTGGAAAGCAGATTCCCCATAGAGATTTTCATTCCTGTTGTATTATTTGTTTAGGCCTTGACCACGAAGTTCCTAATTGTGATTTTTGTGCTTCATTTAATCCACGTACTATTCGTCGTCAGGCTAAGCTTTTAGCTAAGCATTTTGGAGTTTGGCCTAAGTTTGTCGGTATGGTGTCCGCTGGTCTTCAGGCTTCAGATATCCCCAAGAAGCGTAATGATAAGGACCGCAACAGGCTTCCGAAGGTCAAGTCTTCAGATGATGTTAGGTTGGTCGTCAGTCATGCGGTAGCCAGAGAGGTGCCATTGCAGCCCCTGCAGCCTGCAGATTTTCAACCACAGGCCTCGGTTGAGACCATTTCTGAGGTCCCCAGGCCTTCGGCATCCATTTTGCCTTCTGACCTTCCGCCTTTTGCCTCTTCAGCTGGATCCACGAAGCTGACTCCGGTGTCTGAGACCTCATTTCTTCATTCAGACAGCAAGTTCATACTGATGACTTTGACTGCAGCTTCGGAGGTTGCCAGGCCTCCCGAGTCCTATAGACTTGCAGGTAAATCTTCCAGTCGTAAGCCTGTGAAGAAGCAGGCTCCAGATGTCCTTCAAGAATGCAACTGCAGTCATAACATGTGGGTTGTCCTGCCTCAGGCAGCCCTTGGTCGGCCGGATTCCAAAGTCTGGGTCCGATGTCGGCTGATGTCGCATTTCTCTCCGACGTCAGAATGGCTGGAGTACATAAGCATCAGCCGACACCATTTTCTCCAGTCTTTCTTGCCACGTGGTGCCCGAAGCAGAAGCAGTTCGCAAGTGCCGGTCGGTCAGCTCCTGTATTCTACGATACCGAAGTCATCAAAAAAGCTAAGTACCCCGTTGGGGACCTTTTCTTGCCTCAGCCGATGTCAGAAATTACTGAAAAAGTTAACAATTGTCTTTCTTGTGGTAAACAAATACCTCATAAGGATTTCCACTCTTACTGTCTCCCTTGCCTGGGCCCAGACCACGACGTCTCGGCCTGTGTAGCCTGTGCTCGCTTCAACAAGCGCACTCTCAGGCGCCGGGCGGAGTTCGCTGAAGATTTTTTCGGCGATAATTTTGCTTACACCATGCCGTCGGATCTTCCGACATCGCAAACTCCCAAAAAGAGGAAAGACCGGGGCCGACATCCTCGGCCCGCGTCTACCACCGACTCCACGCCAAAACCTAGCGCGAGTGCTCCGGTTCCCTCTGAGACGGTCTCTCCACCGCTCCGAACCGAAGACACCGCATTACCGACGACTCCAATTCCAGACATTCCTCCGACGCCAGTTATTGATTTTCCTCCGGATACCGAAACCGAGGAAATGCCCGAGACCCTTGCTGTGGACAAGGTCACTCCTGCACGTGGAGCTGCCAGGCCCCCTATGGCCATGTCTATTAAGGCCTACACTAGGGCTAAGGCAGCCAGCAAAACAAAGCATATCACTTCTAAATCCTTACCTCAGCCGACTCCAGAGACACAAATTATGTCCATGGCTGCAGATTTAATTTCCATGATTAGAGGTTCACAGGCCCATCCTGAGAGAGGATCCCAGCCTCCTCCTGATAAAAGGCCCCGGGTTGAACCCTCTGACCCTACTCCTTCAGATGAAGATTCTGAGGGCTCTGTCCACTCTGATAGCCAGGAAGAGCTCTTTCACACCTATGAGGACTCGGATGCAGAGGATTCCATCCCTTCGGCCTCCCCTCCTGAGGATATTTCTTTTGGGGAAGTTCTGCACACCATGAGGGAACATTTCAAGTGGCAAGGTCAGGAATATTCTGATTCTAGGAAACGCCTTAGGACTTTCCTTAAGAAGCCTCAGCACAGGCCCTTAGCTATTCCTCCTGTACTTGATGTTCTGGATGATTTGTATTCTGACTCTAGTGCTACCCCTGATTCTCTTCCTCCTGCTCCAGCCAAGCCAGACAGGTATTACAGGGTCCCAGAAACTCATTCCCATTTATTCAGGGCCCATACTGCTGATTTGGAAACTATTTCACAGGGGCCTAAAGGAGTTTCAGCCTCCACCTCAAAAAACCCTCTGCCCTCCAACAGGGAAGCTAGGTCATTAGAGAGATGGGGCAAAAAGGTTTACACATCCACTACCTTATCTATGAGAGCTTTAAATTGCCTTTTCATATGTTACAATATCAGGATTATCTGTTAGAAGATTTACAAAAAACATTAGCCACTCCTGATCCTTTAGACAGGAAGACTTTGCAGGAAGCTGTACATAACACTCAGCAAGTAAGCAATCACTTCCTGCAGTGTGGATATGATGCACTGGAAGCTTCATGTAGGGCAGCTATGACAGGGGCAGTCATTTGTAGACATGCTTGGTTAAAAGATCAACCTCTACCAGATCATGTAAAAGCAAAACTTCTGGATGCACCTTTGGAAAAGAACAAGCTTTTGGTGCAAATGCTAAGGATGTGTTAAAGACCATCGAAGAAAAAGCAAAATCAGTTCAGACTGTGAAAGATTTCCTCCAGGTTCAACCCCCCAGATTCAGTAGGAATTGGCCTTCAAAAAACTGGTCCTTTCCTAATCCAGAAAAGTTTCAAAGGGGTAAGAACAGACGTGGCCGAGGAAGAGGCCAATACAGAGGCCCTTACAGGGGACGACAATGGCAGCCAGGAAACCAAAGAAGTGATGCAGGGGTTTCACCTGCCCCACAACCACAGTCTCAATGACTTTCCTCTACTACCGCCTACCAGGGAACAACTAGAAGCTCCCTTGGGCGGGAAACTATCTCTGTTTGCAGAAAACTGGCACAGACTGACAAAGGACAAATGGATTTTGGACATTATAGACCAAGGGTACAGGTTTCATTTTCATACCTTACCAAGAAAACAAGGCATGCCAAACCTACCACTAAATCAGAGGGCAGAGGCTATCAAGCAAATCACTCTGCTGACTCGGATGAAAGCAATAGAAAGAGTTCCACAACAAGAACAAGACCAGGGGTTTTACTCAAGACTGTTCCTTGTTCCAAGAAAAGAATCTCAATGGAGACCAATACTGGACTTGTCCGCATTAAACACTTTTCTCATAGTACCAAAGTTCAAAATGCTGACTCTACAGCAACTCCTTCCCATGCTGGGCAAGGGGTCATGGCTGATTACTCTGGACCTCAAGGAGGCATACCTGCATGTCCCTATCAGACACAGCTGCAGAAGATACCTCAGATTTCTTGCAGGGCCAGAGCATTATCAATTCTCAGCATTGCCATTTGGCTTATCTACTGCGCCCAGAGTATTCACAAAATGCTTGGCTTCAGTAATTGCTCATTGCAGGCTCCAGGGTATACAAATTTACCCATACCTGGACGACTGCCTCATACAAGCGGACGACAAATTGATTTTGACAAAAAACCTGGATTATGTCATAAGATTACTTCAAGCTCTGGGATACACAGTCAACTTTCAAAAGTCAAGACTGCAACCATCCCAGCAAATAATCTTCTTAGGAGCCAAACTAGACACAGCCTCTCAGATGGCTTACCTGACAGAAGACAAGCAAGACAAGTTAACTCATTACTTCAAAGGTTTAGCAAAACTCACCCAGATGACTGCAAGGAGATTCCTACAGGCCCTGTGTTACATGGCATCCTGCATTCTCCTGGTTCCATTAGCAAGACTACACATGAGAAAGCTTCAGTGGTACCTAAAAAGCATTTGGTCTCAACACAGCAACAACTTGGAGGCAATCATACCACTCATCCCATGCCTACAAAAGGAATTCCTATGGTGGACCTCGGTGAGCCAGGCAAACACAGGTATGTCATTCAAAAAACCACAGATAACACAGACCATGACTACAGACGCCTCAGACCTTGGATGGGGGGGCGCACATGGAAGGCAGGTGTATACAAGGACAATGGTCTCCAAAGGAAACACATCTGCATATAAACCAAAAGGAAATGCTGGCAGTAATGCATGCCATCGAGGTTTTTCAACACCATCTCCAGCAAGGACATTTACTGATACGGACAGACAACACCACTGTGATGTGGTACATAAACAAGCAAGGGGGCACCCACTCTTACCCCCTTTGCAGACTGACAATGCAGCTTTGGGAGAAATCACTGAGTCTAAACATCCAGTTACAATCCCAGTTTGTTCCAGGAAAAGACAATGTGTTGGCGGACAGCCTAAGCAGGAATTTCACAGATCCACACGAGTGGAGGTTACATCCGAAGACCTTCAGACAACTCACTTCGACATGGGGCAAGCCAGAAGTGGACCTATTTGCCTCTCATCTCAACCATCTTCTACCAAAATTCTGCACAAGGACATACCATCCAAAAGCTTGGAAAATAGATGCTCTCTCATTCAACTGGAACGCACTAACAATCTATGCATTCCCACCTCTGCCACTGATGACCTCAGTATTAATAAAGATCAAAGCAGAGAAACCCAAGGGAATCATAATAGCTCTGGACTGGCCAAGACAACACTGGTATCCATTACTACGGAGCATATGTCACACCAGGAGGTGGGCCCTTCCCCAATGGCCTCTACTTCTGACTCAACACAACTTCGAAACAGTGCATCCAAATCTACAGACACTGCAGCTAACAGCCTGGGAGATCCCATGAATAACTTCAGCCTATCTCTCTCCAAGGAAGTTCAGCGGATACTAACAGAGGCTCGAAGACCATCCACCAGAAAGGTTTATTTAGCAAAGTGGAAAAGATTCAGCAATTGGACCACCAGCAAGGGACATGATGCATCACAGTTGAACATCCCACTCATCTTGGAATATTTGGCAGATATGTTAAAGAACGACCTCTCATATTCTTCCATAAAGATACATGCATCTGCTATTTCAGCTAGATACAACACTGATCCCCCTGTTTATTCACACCCTTTACTAAGGCAATTCCTCAGGGGAATCAAGAACATTAAACCACCAAGAAAGGCCCCAGTGCCAGCCTGGGACCTCAATTTTGTCCTAGAAAAACTGACTCTACCTCCTTTTGAGCCAGCAGCTTCAGTTGACTTGCAATTTCTCTCTTGGAAAACAGCTTTCCTGTTGGCAATTACTTCAGCAAGAAGAGTTTCGGAGCTACAGGCCCTAATGGCAATACCACCCTTCATTATTTTTCACAAAGCCAGGGTTTCATTAAGGACAAACCCTACTTTCATGCCAAAGGTGGTATCTAGGGTTTCTTTAAATCAAGCAATTCATCTGCCTGCTTTCTTCCCCAATCCTGAGAACAAGGGGAAAGACTGTTGCATACCTTGGACATTCACAGACAACTTCGTTACTACCTGGACAGAACCAAGGCCAGTAGGAAGTCTGAACAACTTTTGTAGCTTACGCCTGCAGTCCAAGGAAAAGCAATTTCAAAACAGACTATTTCAAAATGGATTGGACATTGCATCAGATTCTGTTATTCCTTTCATGGAAAGACTGTTCCAGCCAATGTCAGACCACATTCCACCAGAGCTACAGCCACCTCTACAGCATTCCTAAGAGGGGTGCCTACTAAGGACATTCTAGAAGCTGCTACATGGAGCTCCGTGCATACATTCTCCAAACACTACAATCTCCCTCTATACTCCAGATCCAGAGCAGGCTTTGCTTCGGCAGTCCTGCAGGGTTTGATTGCCACACCATCTTTGTCCTAGAGCATTCCTCCTCCCCCAGCTAAGCTATGGTATTCTACCCACATGTTATGACTGCAGTTGCATTCTTGAAGGACATAGTACAGTTTTGTACCTACCATAAATGTAGATGTCCGATAGACATGCAACTGCAGTCGGATTTTCCCTCCTCCATACCCCTCTATGCCTAGGGTCCACTCCTATCCCTGTTTCTCTTAGCTGGGGATATCTGTTATGGTGTATTTGTTTTATTGCTCATTTATTTGTTTGGAACCCTGTTTTTGTCTTCCAGTTTGATTACAGCCTTCCTTGGAGGGCACCTGGCATCTGGGGCAAGAAACACTGAAGAAAATGGCGTCGGCTGATGCTTATGTACTCCAGCCGTTCTGACGTCGGAGAGAAATGCGACATCAGCCGACGTCGGACCCAGACTTTGGAATCCGGCCGACCGAGGGCTGCCTGAGGCAGGACAACCCACATGTTATGACTGCAGTTGCATGTCTATCGGACATCTACATTTATGGTAGGTACAAAACTGTACTTTTCGTCTCGTTCCCCTCATTCTCAAATGGTTAAAATGGCTGATGACCTTTTGACTCTTATTAGGGGTTCACAGCCTCCTCTTTCAAAAAGGGGTAGGGATGTTTCTCCCGAGGCTTTGTCCTTTTCAGGTTCGGATACTTCTAGTATTTCTGTGGATGAAGAAGAAGTTTCTCAAGCTTTCTCTCCTTTTGAGGATTCAGACACAGAGGAGTCCATCCCTTCTGCTTCTCCTCAAGAAGATTTCTCTTTTGGTGATACTTTAAATACTCTCAGGGAATATTTTAAATGGGAAAGTCAGGATTACCCCCTTTCTAAGAAAAGGATTAGGGAGTTTTTGGATTTGCCTCAGCATAAGCCTTTGGCTATTCCTCCAGTGTTGGAAGTGATTGATGATGTTTTTCTGGAAAATTCCTTGACTCCAAAGCCGGTTCCTCCTGCTCCCAGGAAACCTGACAGGTGCTATAGAGTTCCTGATTCTCATTTGTTTCTTTTCAGAAATCTGTTGGCTGATCCAGAGGTTATTTCACAAGGCCCTAAAGGAGTTAAGGCCACTGTTACTAAAAATCCTGTTCCTTCTGACAGGGAATACAGGAACCTAGATAGGTGGGGTAAAAAGGTTTATACCTCTGCCACTCTTGTTATTAGGTCTACTAATTGTCTTTTTCATATGCTGAAGTGCCAGCAGCACACCTTGGAATCTATTAAATCTAGGATAGTAAGTGTGCCTCTTTTAGCGGAGAGTAAGGATATGCAGGATTTGCTGAATTCTGCCAGTCTAGTCAATAAGCATTCTTTACATTGTGGTTTTGACATTCTAGAAGCCTCCTGTAGTGCTACAGCTACTGGCTCTGTTATCAGAATGTGTGCTTGGCTCAGGGAGCAGCCCCTACCAGAGCCTGTTAAGGCTAAGCTTTTAGATGTATCTTTGCATAAGGACAGTCTTTTTGGCAGAAAAGCAGAGGAAGTGCTCAAGAAGATGGAAGACAAGGCCAAGTCTATGCAGACAGTTAAAGACTTTCTGCAAGCTCAGCCTCCTTGCTTTGTCAGACATTACCCTTCTAAGAGTTGGATATTCCCTGATACTAGCAGACAGAGCCGTTCTAGGACTAGAGGTTGCAAATCTTCTAGGAGGCAGGGGGCTACCCCTCAAAGGTCTAAGCATTGGCAGGCTTCCTCTTCCAAGGTGGGAAGTTCTAAACCTGCATCTCAATCTAAACATTCTCAATGACTCTGTCCAACTTTTGCCTGTTCTTGGCTGCCCAGAGAGTCCTTTTGGGGGAAGATTGGCCCTGTTTGCAAATGTTTGGGCCACCGTCACGGACGACAAATGGGTACTCAGAACTGTATCCCTAGGGCACAAGTTTTCTTTCCACACCTTTCCAGTACCCAAAGGATTCCCGGACGCTCCTCCAAACCAAAGGGCAGAAGTAGAAAAGCAAATTTTGTCTCTGTTACATCTGGGAGCAATAGAATCAGTTCCTGCTCAGCAGGTAGGCCAGGGATTATATTCCAGACTTGTTCTAGTTCCAAAAAAGAAGGCACCTGGCGTCCTATCCTGGATCTATCCACCCTGAACACTTTCTTGATAATTCCAAAGTTCAAAATGCTCACTCTGCATCAGTTACTGCCAATGTTAGAAAAGGATTCCTGACTGGTAACATTGGATCTCAAAGAAGCTTATCTGCACATCCCTATCAGGGAAAGTTGCAGGCAATACCTTTGTTTCAGAGTGGGCAAGCAACATTTATCAATTCTCTGCGTTGCCCTTTGGCTTATCTACTGCTCCCAGAGTTTTCACAAAGTGCCTGGCTCCAGTCATTGCTTTTTGCTGGCAAAAGAAAATTCATATTTATCCATACTTGGACGACTGTCTAATTCAAGCAAATTCTCAGGAACAGCTGCTAAAGGATCTAGAATTTGTAAAGACTCTTCTCTCTTCCCTGGGTTACACTCTCAATGTGGAAAAATCAAAAATGGTGCCATCCAAAGAGATTACATTCCTGGGAGCAAGTCTGAACACAGCTGCCAGGATGATATATCTCACCCAGGAGAAGCAGACAACTCTTTCAATTTACTTCAAGGATTTGGCAAGCCTGTCCCAGCTCCCTACAAGGAAATACTTGCAAGCTCTGGGATTCATGGCCTCTTGCATTCTCATGATTCCATATTCAAAACTGCATATGAGGAAATTGCAGTGGTACCTCAAAAACACTTAGTGTCAGCACACACAGGACCTGGATGTGATAATTCCTCTGGTTCCATGTGGGCAACAGCCTGTCTACAGAACAAAGGTATGGTTTTTCGTCCACCCCTGGCCGCTCAAGTTCTTACCACAGATGCTTCGGACTATGTCTGGGGAGCTCACCTGGATGGCAGATGCATACAGAAAATTTGGAATGCCCAGCAGATGCACCTGCACATAAATTTAAAGGAGTTGATGGCATTCCAGCAGGCTTTACTAGCTTTCAAGCATCTTCTATCTCCAGGGACCCTTCTTGTCAGGACAGACAACACCACAGTCATGTGGTACATCAACAATAAGGAGGGACTCATTCTTACCTCTTGTGCAGACAGAGCATGAGTCTTTGATCCATAGCAGCATCCCTGGGCCTGCATCTCCTACCTCAGTTTCTTCCAGGAAGGCTCAGTGCTTTGGCAGACCAGTTGAGCAGACAGACCCTGGATCCTCACAAGTGGCAGCCGAACAGAGCAGTTCTTTACAGCATCATTCAACGTTGGGGCACTCCTCAAGTGGTTCTCTTCTCCTCCCCAGACAACCATCTTTTATCTCTTTTTTGCACCAGACAGCATCACAATAGAGCCTGGAGAGTGGATGCTCTGTCCTTCCCTTAGATGCCGCTGTCAGTTTATGCCTTCCCTCCTCCTCCTCTTCTTCCGGAGTATTATTAAAGATCAGGGATGAACAACCATGGACTATTTTCATGGCTCCAGACTGGCCCAGGCAGCATTGGTATCCACTGCTTCGCAGTCTCTCCCAATTTCCTCCTTAGCATCTTCCTCTGAGGCCAGATCTTTTGGTTCAGGAAGGGGGAAATGTTCTACATCCTCATCTTCAGTCTCTCTATTTGGCAGCTTGGCTAATTGTATGACTCCATCCTATTCTTCTTCCTTGTCCCAGCAGGTGGTTGACAAGCTGAAGGAGGCCTAGCACTAGGAAGTCTTATTCTGGCAAATGGGAGAGATTCTCTCTTTAGATGCAGGCTAGAGGGGAATAATCTTCTCAGCCTACCCTTCCTCTGATCCTGGAATACCTCGCTGATTTGCTTCAGGGTGGTCTTTCTTTTTCCTCCATCAAGATCCATGTTTCAGCCATTTCTGCTCATTGTTCTTTTGAACAACCCATTTTCTCTCATCCTCTAATGAAAATGTTTCTCAGAGGTGCTTGCAACTTAAAATCTCCCAAAAGGGTGCCTACTCCAGCCTGGGATCTTAATTTTGTTTTAGAGAAACTCACTCTTCCTCCTTTTGAGCCATCTGCCACTAAAGATTTAAAGTTTCTCTCATGGAAGACTGCCTTCCTCTTGACTATAACTTCAGCAAGGAGGGTTTTGGAGCTGCAGGCTTTGATGGCTTTCCATGCAGATAGGGTCTGTCTGAGAAACAACCCCTTCTTTATGCCTAAGGTGGTTTGTAGCCTGAATCTTAATCAGTCCATACACCTTCCTACCTTCTTTCCTAATCCTCGAAATAGAGGTAAGAGGATCTTGCATTCTCTTGATGTGCACATTCAGCTCAGGTTTTACCTGGACAGGACTACAGACCTTCGGAAATCAGCTCAGCTATTGGTCAGCTTTGCCCCTGGGTACTTACCTCCCCCCGTCTGTTAAGTGTTTAGTGTACTTAGAGTCATGCTTTGCTGTAGTCCTACACCTGGTGAGGCAGAAGTTGAACCTAACTATTAATTGCAGTATTAAGTTTTTATAGAGCATTAATGTTAGACACACTTCCTTCTACACATTGCTGCTGAAACATTGACTCTTTACATTCCAATACAAATTTCAGTCTTAACTTATTGTGCTGAGGTCTGCTTTTGGACTTACTTTTTGCTGGTTTATTTTTTCCTAGAGTTTAAGATGCCTTGATATATTTTTTTTTTCGTCTTTTTAGTAAAACATAGCTACATTGTCACTTGCCTTTTTGCTTCTGCCTGTGCTGCTGTTGGTCAGCTCTTTCCACAGTTGATTGTTGCAGGGTCTGGGCACAGGGTGTTACTGCTGTAGCTTGGGAAAGGATTTTTATTTTATGCAGGAAGTCCATACTTACACAGTGGAGGAATCATTTCTAATTCTAATTGTAGGTGCAACCTGCTGTGGTATCTTGTTTGTCTGTAGCTCTCAACTACTTTGCTGAAGAATTCTGGATAAAGCCAAACATGGGGGGGGGGGGAGGCAAAGGCCCCAGATCAGGGACAATTTTAAACATGACAGGGTTTGCCTCAAGATAAATTTTTTGAACTATAGAAAGTGTGAAATTCTAATGTTTGGCAATATTGATTAACTGTAATCCTCACTGATTTATCAGAAAAATCAAAAATGTTGAGACAGGGCAAAACTGTGAGGCAAAATCAGGGGTATTCTGCAAAATAAAGAATATTTAAAACGTGTGCGTGTGCGTGTGTGCGTGCGTGTGTGTGTGTGTGTGTGTGTGTGTGTGTGTGTGTGTGTGTGTGTGTAGCACATGCATGTTGTTGCCTGTGTTCTTCAGTCATTCTTTGCAAGTCTCCAGTCTCTACCAGCTGGTGCTTAGCTGTTGCAGAATCCTCAGGCCTTCCTCTTACAGCTACGGTCTCTCACATTACAGCAGTATAGTTAGGTGTCACACCACACTGTGCTTGTGGTCTGTTTAACTTTTTGAGAAACTGTTTTGCTAACAGCTGACACCATCTGGACAGGTTCGCAGAAGAAACATATTTAGATAGAATGTATTTGTACTAGATATGAAGAATCATATTTGTGTTCTCGATGGTTTGCTTTTGGTGTAATGCACCCTAAAGCAAAATCTTAGTTTTAAATTATTGTTTTTCTCTTTTTCTTTTACATTCTCCTTTTGAGAGGCTTTGCAAACAGTAATGCCCTCCAGGGTTTTGGGAGGCCCAACACAGCAGGAGTCTAGTGAATGTTAAAAAAATGGCACCTAGTTGCTTTTTTTTCTGCCAGAGCTTCACAGTAGCTTAATATATTGCTGTGAAGTGGCGGACTTGATTTTTTAGTGGGCATTACCTGTACATTAATCCTGCTGGAGAACATACTCTCTCAAATTAGGGTGGAAAGTACAGTTTGCCCATTCTGTAAAGCACAGTGATTGTGAAATCATAGTTACAAATATGGCATTAGACTGTAATGTCACATCACTCTTCTGATTTCAGACAGGTAGTAGTCTGGAAAGGTGTGTGTACATAGGTTCATAGGTAGGTACTAGGCTATTGGCCCTAGGGCCTATCCTAGCCAAAAAGGTGTCCTGGCTTTCGCCACCCAAGAAAATTATTTTCCTGTGCCCCTGTCGAGCAGAACCACAGAAGTGATCCCCAGGGTGAATTTCCTATCTCCCATCCAATCATCAAGATTTTTCTTGAAGAGTGCTAATGAGGAGCTTTGTTTGATATAGATAGGTAGTTTGTCCAAGAGTATGGGAAGTCTCTGGGACAGGAATCTATCCCTCCAGCATGTTCTGTTTATTGTTGTGACAAGGTTTAGTTCCCTATAGCGTGTAGCTCAGAGGGATTGGGATTTCTTTAAGTGGAGCATATCCAGCAGCTCTGGTTTTGACATAGCTTTGTATGTTAGACAGAGATCGCCTTTGAGTAGGCGATATGCGATGGAGTAAAGCTGGAGTTTTTTGAGACGGTCTGTATAGGGCATCTGTTTGAGGCCAGTAATCTTCTTTGTGAGGTATTTCTGTGGCCTTTCCAGTTGTTGTAGATGTCTTGTGAGGTACATACCAAAAGGGGCACTGTATTCTATAGTGGGTCTAATGAGTGATGAGTAGAGGAGAAGGATGACCTATTTTTTCCTGAATGAGAAGCCTTTTGTGATGAGGTGTGCTATGTAGAAGGATTTCCTGACTACTGTGGCGATGTGATTATCAAAGGAGAGACTACTGTCCACCTGTGTCCCAAGGTCTCTTATCACACTTTCGGTGTTAAGTAGACTACCGCCTATGTGGTAGATGTCCTTCAAGGATGCATCTGCAGTCCTTACAAATGGGTTGTCCTGTCGTCAGGCAGCCCTTCGGTCGGCCGGATTCCAAAGTCTGGGTCTGGCCTCGGCTGGTGTCGCACTTCACCCGACGTCATAGCTGCAGTTCTTCGGGTATAAAGGCATCAGCCGACTCCATTTTCCTCAGTCTTTCTTGCCGCGTGGCGCCTGAAGCAGAAGCTGTTCGCAAGTGCCGGTCGGTCAGATCCAGAGATTACTACTACCGAATACTACTTCGAAGACTTCTAACAGCTAAGTACCCCGTTGGGGACTCTTTCTTGCCTCAGCCGATGTCAGAAAAAGTGAATAACTGTTTAACTTGTGGGAAACAAATACCTCATAAAGATTTCCACTCTTACTGCTTACCTTGTTTAGGCCCAGACCACGACGTAGCAGCTTGTTTAGCCTGTGCTTCTTTCAACCGACGAACGCTTAGGCGTCGGTCGGAGTTTGCTGAACAGTTTTTCGGCTCAGATTTTGCGTACATAATGCCGTCGGATCCTCCAACTACTCAAATTGTTAAGAAACGCAAAGAAAAGGACCGACACTCGTGGTCCGCGGTTTCGGCCGAAACCACGGTTAAGCAAACCGCGAGTGTCTCGGTTTCGGCCGAAACCGAGCAAACGGTTCAATCTTCAGCCGAATCCATGACTACTACCGAGGCCCCTTCTACCCTTGTTGAATCGGCCTCTGAAGTTTTACCTACTACTGTGGTTTCACAAGAATTATCGGACACCATCCCTTTGGATGTTTCTACCCCAACACGTGGTGCTGCTAGGCCTCCTGCAGCCATGTCTATAAAGGCCTTTGCCAGGGCTAAAGCAGCCAAAACTTCTAAGTCTGTGCCTGTTAAGCCCCCCTCACACAGGTCCAGTTCTCAAATGCTTACTCTGGCAGAGGATCTCATCTCTTTAATAAGGGGATCCCAATCTCACCCAGACAGGGCCTCTCAACCTCCAGAAAAGAGACCTAGAGCAGAGCCCCCTGAGCCAGTGTCCTCAGATGACTCTTCTGATGATACAGACAATACAGACCATCCAGAGGCTCCTTTTTCTACTTATGAAGAATCGATTCCTTCTGCCTCTCCACCAGAGGAATTTTCCTTTGGGGAAACTTTACATGCCATGAGAGAGCAATTCCAATGGCAGGGACAAGATTTCTCATATTCAAGAAAAAGGCTTAGGACCTTTTTACACTTACCACAACATAGGCCTTTAGCTATACCTCCAGTTCTTCCTGTTGTGGATGATGCATTTAATGATGCTTGCACTGCTCCTGATACTTTACCTCCAGCCCCTGCTAAGCCCGATAGGTTCTACAGGGTCCCGGACACTCATCACCATTTATACAAGGCTCCCTTTGCAGATCCTGAGACTATCTCCCAGGGGCCTAAGGCAGTAGCTTCGACCTCAGCGAAACCCTCTCCCTTCTGAAAGGGAATCCAGGTCCTTAGAGAGATGGGGTAAAAAAGTATACACCTCTGCTACTCTCTCAGCTAGAGCTTTGAACTGTCAGTTTCATATGATCCAATACCAAGAGTTTATGCTTGATCAGTTAACTAAGAAACTGTCCTCTGATGATTCCTTAGATAAGAAATATGTTCTAGAAATGGTGAATAACATTCAGCAGGTTAGTAACCATTCCTTAAAATATGGCTATGATGCACTGGAGGCTTCATTTAGATCAGCCATGACTGGCACAGTTATAAGAAGGCATGCATGGTTGAAAGAACAGGTCTTGCCGGATCATGTTAAAGCAAAGCTATTAGATGCTGCTATGGATAAGGTCAGTCTATTTGGTTCTCCTGCCCAACAGGTACTGAAGAAAATGGAAGAGAAGGCAAAATCTGTACAAACAGTGAAAGATTTCTTACAGGTTCAGCCCCCAAGGTTTAGCAGGAACTGGCCTTCCAAAAATTGGTCCTTTCCAGACTCCTCTAAAACTCAGAGAGGCAGGAATAGGCATTCAAGAGGCAGAAATCAATCCAGAGGCGGTGCCTACAGGGGACGCCAGTGGCAAGGCAACAACCAACGAGGCACAGACACAACCACTACCACTGCAACAGGACAATCACAGTGACTTGGCTCTGACTCCGCCTACCAGGGAACAAATAAAAGCACCCTTAGGCGGAAAGTTAGCCTTATTTTCAAAAAACTGGCACTATATCACAAGAGACAAGTGGATTTTGCAAACTATAGACCAAGGCTACAGGTTTCATTTCCACACTTTACCAGTAAAAAGAGGAATGCCAAACCTACCACCAAATCAAAAGACAGAAGCTCTAAAACAAATAGCTCAATTAGCAAAGATGAGAGCTGTGGAAAGGGTACCACCTACAGAACAAGGCAAGGGATTTTACTCCAGACTCTTCCTGGTACCAAGAAAAGAGAAAAATTGGAGGCCTATTCTCGACCTGTCCGCTTTACACACATTCATCATTGTTCCAAAATTCAAAATGCTGACCCTACAGCAACTTCTTCCCATGCTGGGCAAGGAGTATTGGCTGGTAACTCTAGATCTCAAGGAGGCATACCTGCACGCCCCCATACGACCAAATTGCAGAAGATACCTCAGATTTCTTGCAGGATCAGAGCATTATCAATTCTCAGCATTGCCCTTTGGCTTATCTACTGCCCAGAGTGTTCACGAAATGCCTGGCATCAGTAATCGCTCACTGCAGGCTTCAGGGAATCCAAATTTATCCATACCTGGACGACTGCCTGATACAAGCGGACAACAAAAACAAGCTGACACAAGACTTACAAAGAGTCATTTGCTTACTACAAGCCTTGGGATACACAGTCAATTTAAAAAAGTCAAGACTGATACCATCCCAAACTATAACCTTCTTGGGTGCAGAGTTGGACACAGTAAAACAGATGGCATTCCTAACTGCAGAAAAACAAGAACAACTTCCTCTTTACTTCTTGGCATTAACAAAGCAGAACAAACTAACAGCAAGGAAAGTACTGCAGGCCTTGGGCTTCATGGCATCCTGCATAATCCTGGTCCCCCATGCCAGACTGCATATGAGAAAGCTACAGTGGTACCTAAAGAATTTATGGTCTCAACACAGGCACAGCTTAGAAACCGAAATACCACTAATCCCATGCCTGAAACAAGAGTTCCTGTGGTGGGCTCAGGCATGCCAGTCAAACCCAGGTTTGTCCTTCCACAGCATTCAACCAAGCCAAACCATCACAACGGACGCCTCAGACCTCGGTTGGGGGGCCCACTTGCTGGACAAGTGCATACAAGGCTTATGGACTCCAGATCAGCTGCACCTGCACATAAATCAAAAAGAAATGCTGGCAGTAAAACTAGCAATCCAGAATTTCAGACCATTCCTCCAAGAAGGCCAATTGATGATAAGGACAGACAACACCACAGTCATGTGGTACATCAACAAACAGGGAGGCACTCATTCATACCCTCTATGCCGAATGGCTCTGGACCTATGGAATATGGCTCTGAGTTACAACATTCAGTTACAGGCAATATTTGTACCGGGAAAAGAAAACATCCTAGCAGACATGTTAAGCAGAACTACCTCGGATGCTCACGAATGGATGCTACACCCGGACATCTTCAAGTCCATCACAAAGAAATGGGGACTGCCACAAATAGACCTATTCGCATCCCCACTCAATCACCAGCTCAAGAAATTCTGCACAAGGACATACCACCCACTTGCTTGGAAGGTGGACTCTCTATCCTTCAGTTGGAAAGGCCTGACAGCATATGCATTTCCACCTCTTCCTTTGATGCACAAGGTACTACTGAAAATCAAAGAGGAACGTCCAAGGATAATTCTGATAGCTCCAGATTGGCCAAGACAACATTGGTATCCATTACTGAGGAGCATGTCTCGGGGGAAAACGTGGACACTACCCCTGATTCCTTTGATGTTAACTCAGAACGACTACAACATCCTGCATCCAAACCTGAAAACTCTGCAACTGACTGCATGGAACATTACATAAGAGCAACCAACCCAGATTTATCCCAAAGGGTTAAAGACATTATCCTTGAGGCCCGCAGACCTTCAACAAGAAGGAACTATGCAGGAAAATGGAAAAGGTTTCTCATTTGGAGTACTGAAAGGGGGAAAGATGTGTCAAAGGTAGACATTGCCAACATCCTGGAGTATTTGGCAGAGCTTCTCCATACAGGCCTGTCCTATTCCTCCATCAAGATACATGCATCAGCTATTTCTGCAGAATACAGCTTCGATCCCCCTGTCTTTTCACATCCTCTACTCAGGCAGTTTCTGAGAGGAATTAAGAATGTAAAACCTCCTAGGAAACCACCATTACCAGCATGGGACTTGAACTTTGTGCTAGAAAAATTGACACTCCCCCCTTTCGAACCAGCAGCAACAGCAGATCTTCACCACCTATCCTGGAAAACTGCTTTCCTGCTGGCAATTACTTCAGCAAGAAGGGTTTCGGAACTACAGGCTTTAATGGCAGTACAACCCTTCCTAATCTTCCATCAAGATAGAGTGTCCATGAGAACTAATCCTACATTTATGCCTAAGGTGGTATCCAGAGTGTCTCTAAACCAGGCAATCCACCTACCTACCTTCTTTCCCAATCCACAGAACAGGGGGGAAAGACTGCTGCATACCTTGGATGTACATAGACAGTTGCGCTACTACCTGAACAGAACCAAGGGCAATAGAAAAACTGACCAGCTTCTGGTAGCATATGCAACAGGAAGGGAAGGAAAAGCAATTTCCAAACAGACAATTTCCAAGTGGATAGGAAATTGCATTAGATTCTGTTACTCCTACCACGGAAAGCAAATTCCACAGAACATAAGGCCTCATTCTACAAGGGCTACAGCCACTACCACAGCTTTCTTACGAGGAGTGGCTACCAAGGACATTATAGAGGCTGCTACTTGGACCTCCGTGCATACATTTGCCAAGCATTATAACTTACCTCTATACTCTAGATCCCGAGCAGGGTTTGCCACTGCTGTTTTGCAAGGGATCCTAACTACACCATAATTTCTTCTTCCTCCTCCCCTAGTTGGCTATGGTATTCTACCCATTTGTAAGGACTGCAGATGCATCCTTGAAGGACATAGTACAGTTTTGTACCTACCATAAATGTAGATGTCCGAACAGGATAGCATCTGCAGTCAGGATTACCCACCCTCCTTCCCCTCTGTGGTGTTCCTAGGGTATTTGCCCACCTAATAGCTAGCTGGGGGGGGATTTCTTATGGTGTATTTGTTTGTATATATGTACATACATGCTTATTTTTTGTGTTTGCCTTCTACCTTTTGGAAACATTGGCATTTATCCAAAAATTTAGCTATCCGGGAGGGCAACTGGCATCTGGGGCAAGAAACACTGAGGAAAATGGCGTCGGCTGATGCCTTTATACCCGAAGAACTGCAGCTATGATGTCGGGTGAAGTGCGACACCAGCCGAGGCCAGACCCAGACTTTGGAATCCGGCCGACCGAAGGGCTGCCTGACGACAGGACAACCCATTTGTAAGGACTGCAGATGCTATCCTGTTCGGACATCTACATTTATGGTAGGTACAAAACTGTACTTTCATGGGTACAGAGTTTTTAACAAAAGGGACGACAATGCACTTTTTGGCATTGAGCTTGAAGCCATGGCTTTGACACCAGGCATCTGTCTCAGTGAGGCCCTTTTGTAGGATGTCCACTTCTTTAGGAGTTTTGATTATGGCTCCTAGTTTGCAGTCGTCTGCGAACTTCGTTAGCCAAAGACCTTCTGTGTTTGCCTGCACTTCAGAGAAGTAGATACCAAACAGGAGAGGACCCAGGACTGAACCCTGTGGTACTCCACTTATCACTGGTTTGAAGTTTAATTTAGAGTCTGCTACTTTCACAGTGTGGGTTCTGTCAGTGAGCCAGTTGGCAACCCAACTTGTGACATAGGGATTTATTCCTAGTTTAGTGAGTTTATGTATAATTCCAGAGTGGGGGATGGTGTCAAAACCCTTGGCGAGATCTAGATAGGCTGTGTGAACCACCTTACCCCCATCTACGGCTTTGGTGACCGCTTCAAAGAAGTCTATCAAGTTTAGGAGACATGATCTGCCTTTTACAAACCCAAACTGGGTGGGATACAGAGTTTGGAGAGTACCAATGTCATTGTTTATAAGTTCCATGATGATACGTTCCATAGCCTTGCAGACCAGGCTCGTCAGGCTAATGGGGCGGTAGTTCCCGGGATCCGTGGTGGCTCCCCCTTTGTGGAGTGGGATGACCGTCGCTGTGCACCATTCAGTGGGCACAAAGCCTGAGGTAAGGCTATGATTGAACATGGTACTTAGGTGGGGTGCCAGTTCGTTTTGTAGTTCGTGTAGAATGCAGCCTGGGATGTTAGGTCCCATGGATGCTGTGTTCTTGGCTTTGAAGAGTGTGGTTTTTACCTGTGCAGCCGTGATTACAGGAACTTTGCATTCTTCCGGTATAGAGATGGGCCCTTTAAGGGATGAGAGGGGGGTAAAGTTGGCACTGAACCTATCTGCCAGGATGTTGCCAATATCAGTTGGTTCTGTATATTTAGTGCCATTGTGCTGTAACTCAGAGAGCAGATCTGAGTGTCGCCATTAAGATTCTTGACATAGCTATAGAATGCTTTGTGGTTGTCTTTAGAATTAGTGGCAATTTTGTTTTTGTAACTAGCTTTGGAGGATTTTATGCGGGATCTCAGCTTCTTACTGAGGCTGACCAGGGAGTTCTTCCAATCATGGGATTTTACTCTTTTTTTTGCAACAGTTTCTTTCTTCTGTTGTAGAGCTTGTTTATGGCAGGGGACCACCAGATTGGCTTCCTTTTTTTGGAGGATAGCATCTTGGTTCTGTTAGGGATTGCATGATCCATGCTCTCGTGTAAATCTTATAAAGTGCATTTGTGTAGGATTCAGCAGTCGTACCTCTGTTGTCCATCTGCATGGGTGTCGTGAAGTTTGCCACTTCTGTCTTAAGAAGCGTGAAGTTGGCTTTGGAGAATTTTTTTTACAGTGGTTTCCCTAATAGGTGGTGGGGGCAGAATGTGGATGTCTAGGGTGATTAGCTTGTGTTCAGATCTGACCAACGAGGAACTAACCTCTGGTGTGGAACACCGGTTGCCCATGTTGGTAATGACCAGGTCTAGGATATTGTTGCCCCTGGTGGAGGTGTGGATCAGTTGATCCAAGCGTTGGAACTTATGAATTCCAGAAAACGTTGAGCAAAAGAGTTGGTACATGAGTAGTTTTCCAAGTTAATAGGGTGGGGTAGTTGAAATCGCCCATTATTAGGGTGTTAGGTTGTACCCTAATATTTTCCAGTGTATCAAGTAATGAGGAATGGGAATGCTGGGGCATGGTGGGGGATCTGTAGCAAGCTACAATTTGGATTGCGGTCTTGCCCAGAGTTAGTTGCACTTGGATAATCTCAGATGCATTATGCTGAGCAACTAGCCTGGAGGTGTGGACATCCTTAATGAATACGGACACTCCTCCGCCTTTAGTGTTTTTGTCCAGGTTAGGTGGCCGAAAGGTGTGGTATGAATTATAACCTGGTAATGCAGGGGTGCTCTCTGGAGCCTTGAACCAGGTCTCTGTCACTGCACAGATGTTGATGTTCTCCATTTTAAGGAGTGCCTCGAGTGAGTGCATTTTGAGGTGTAGACTTCTAGCATTGAGTAGCATTACTTTCAGATTTTGCTTGCTTGTACCTGTTACAGTGGTGAATTTGTTATTTGAACCTTGCCTAAAAAGGCACTATAGGGGTGGCAAGAGCCTTAGCCAGTATCCAGAATCCCAAGGGTGACAGGTGCAGGCCATCTCTGGCAAAGCATTGTGGTCTGTCAATCATGTCATCCCGGGCAGACAAATACTGGATCCCCTTAGAATGACACCAGAAGCTTAGACAATTGTTGAAGTCAATCATTTTGTCCTTGTACTGTGGTATAATTCTGGGTGATGGCAGGATGCTACTCAGGGCTAGGGTCATACTTGCCTGGGCTACAAGATCGGAAAGCTCCTCCATGTCTCTTCTCATGTAGTCCAGGGAGGTACGTCTCAGGTCATTCACACCAACATGGACAATGACAGAGTCATATTTGTACTTGTTGTAGAGTGACCTGAGTGCGTGCATTATGTGGCGGATCCTGGCACCCGACAGGCAGCTGACAGTAACTTTCTCTTTGTTTAGCCTGGTGAGTGGAACATCAGTGTGCCTGACTATAGAGTCACCTATGACTAGAGTATTGGGTACGTTGTTATGCCTTAACGACTGTGATTGAGTGGCACACTGAGTTTGTAGGCTATGTGTCTTTTGGGTTGTGTTGGGGAGTGGAGGTTGCTTGCGTTTCTGCTTTGGAGGTCCCTGTTGCTTGGGCAGATTTTTATTGAGAGCCTCCGCAAATGTAGGTATGTGTTTTGTGTTTCTATGTGTGTGTGTTTTGGTGGTGTAGGTTTTGAGGGACTATGTGATGAGTGTGGTGTGGTGCAAGTGTTTACCTTCTCCTCTTGACTGTGTAGTCCAAGTCTTGGGTGAAGAGACCTTTGCTTCTAGTTTGGCTATGTAAGTGCATCTCTCACAGGTTGTAGTGTTGGGTGGTAGGAGGAGAGGGTTGTGTGTGTACATGAGGCAATTGCTGCATTGCCCCAAGATGCCCAGATTCATCAGATAGACAGGAGAAAACACCGGGAGCTGACCCTTAGACATGCCTGGATAGGTGCTTATTTATTAAGTACTAAAAACTGTTTTCCTCTATACAAGTGAAAAAAGTTGAATGCTGTAGTAATTTGTAACTTATTTAGTGCTTATGAGTTCTGAACAAGTGCTGAGCTCAAAGAAACAGATTTGATTGCTAAAACTAAAACTGGCTAGTTCTAAGGGAAAATTCGAACAGCAGATTTTGTGGTGCCAGGAATACTTTAACCCTAGCTAAACGGCGATGCATAAAGTGTTTTTTTTTTTTTTTTAGATAAGCTACCTAGTGCTTACCACTCCCTCTGACTAGCTAGAAGGCTTCCCTCCAACACAGAAAGGATTGGGGTCTCAGAAACTTACAAACAGTCCTGGGTACAGCAAATCTGTATTTGGACTAGAGTACTTACAGGAAAGGCAGGAAACAAGCTTAGAAATACATATATATTTTTTTGGTAATGTGGAAAGGGAGAAAGGAGGAGTGGATGATAATTCAAAGTTAAGAAACTAAGTGGGTTGGCCTTCTCAAATGTTCTCCCTGTATTAGGTAGCAAAGTAAATCCTAATGGATAAATGTCACATTTATTTATTTTATTTATTTTATTTATTTTACATTTGTTTACCGGGTTAGTCCGACTGGATACATATCCCTTTTCAGCAGAGACCCGGGGAGAAAAGCTCCACATAAGAAAAGAAACAATAACACTACATAAACAACATAAGCAGCAATAATAGTATACAGAGTTCAGAGATACTTATTTACAAATACACTCTATTCAATACCACAATTACATGATGAGTAAATACCCAGATATACAGGTAGGTAATAAGTAATGAGGTTTGAGCTTAAGATCACCAGGGAGAAGGATATATGATATAGGATGAGTAAATACCCAGATATACAGGTAGGTAATAAGTAATGAGGTTTGAGCTTAAGATCACCAGGGAGAAAGATATATGATCATTCACAGGTCAATTCTATGGTTATACGGGGGGGGCAGTCTATGAGGAACCAAGGTGTTTAGAGAATAGGTTTAAAGGGATGTAGAGAGATTTAAGGTGGAGAGTCCTTTAGATAATTGTGTGTGAGTGGTAGGCAGTTATATGGTCAGCCAGGATCGTCACAAGGGCATAGCCAGTGGGCCTTAAGTAGAGACTTAAGACTAGTTTTAAACTGGCTGAGGGAAGTTGTCAGTCTTAGGTTATTAGGAAGGGAATTCCAGAGCCTTCCAATAGAATTTGCGTAGATAGCATCACCTCCTGAGTTATTTGATTTCATGGTTTGTACCAGGACACTATTAGAAGATCGGAGGCAGTTAAGGTTGGAGTAGGGGGTCAGGAGTTTGTTCAGAGAGGGTTTTTTTTCTGGTTCCTTAATTATTTTAAATGCTTCTGTAAGTTGGTTGAATTTAAGAAGGTTAGGTAATTCTAACCATTCAACTTTCTTTAGGTTGTGGCAGTGATGAGTACGGTAAGGTGAGCCAGTGACAAATCTAGCGATATGGTTATAGACAACTGAGAGTTTGTTGAGCTCATTTTTATTAAGGAAGGATAGGACAGGGGAGGCATACAGTAGGGTGGAGAGAAGATGTGACCGTGCTATAGTTAGTTTGGTATACGGAGTAAGAAAGTTCTTGATTCTGTACAAGGAACCTAGTTTCTTGTTTACTGTTTTAATAGTTTGACTAATGTGAACATCGAATTTGAGCTTGTGGTCAATAGTAACACCTAGTAGTTTGGTGTTGGTGACAGGCTCGATGATGGTACCGTATTGAACATGAAAGATCGTATTATTAGAATGTGGTGGATTTAGGCCTAAGGGGGTTCCAGAAGTGGGGAAGATTAGAAGTAGCTTAGTTTTTATGGGATTTAAAATGAGTTTCCGTTCAGAAAACCATTTTTCAACTGCCGCAAAACAGTGCTGGGTGACTACTTGGAGATTATGGAGAGAGACATCAGAACAGATCAGGGTAGAGTCATCTGCATATTGAATGCAGGTGGCTTTGGGGATGACTGAGTGTAGGTCGTTTATGAATACAGAGAAGAGAAGGGGACCAAGTATAGAGCCTTGGGGAACTCCTATGGTATTGGTAGCAAGTGAGATAGTGTGCTTTGCCACTGGACTGCTTGTTGTCTACCAGAAAGGCAAGCATTAAACCAACGTAGGGCTAGGTTATTGAGGTGAAGGGTTTTAAGGGTGTGGAGCAATAGTTGGTGATTGACCATGTCAAAGGCTTTTGACAAGTCAAGAAAGAGAGCAGAAGTGATTAATTTGTTGTTCCGATTGTTGTTAACTGAATCAACAAAGGAAAGGAGGGCAGTGGTAGTACTATGATGAGGGCGAAACCCATGTTGAGTTTTTGACAGACGATTATTTAGGGTAAGGTAGTGTAGGAGTTGCTTGTGAGCACACATTTCCATAATTTGTGCTATAGGCGACAATATTGCTATAGGTCTATAGTTCGATGTTTCCATAGAGGCGCCTCCCTTGTGAAGTGGGATGACGTATGATATTTTCCAGATTGAGGGAATGGTGGCCTCAGTGATAGTTCTGTTTATCAGGATTGAGATGGGATAGGCAATTACGTCAGATGCTAGTTGTAGATATTCGGCTGGGAGATGATCAGCCGATAGGGAGGATGGTTTGAGTTTCTTTAATAGAGTTCTAATATAGGAGGTGGATATTGGTTGAAGACTAAAGGCGGGTAGATTTTTTCCAGTAGGACTGGTTAAGGAGGTGGAAGAAGTAGGTAAATGACTGGCTAGTGCCTGAACGGTCTCAGTGAAGAAAGAGTTAAAGGAGTTAGCTATTACTTCAGGATCTTTACCTATAAATTTTTCTGGGGTGGGGGTAGTTGATTTCCCAGAATAAAGGAGGTTATTAAAACCTGCCCAAAACTTCTTTGGATTATTTTGGTGTTTGTCCTGAAGATGACGGAAATAATTCTTTTTATCTCGGGTAGTATCTGCTTTTGTTGAGTTTCTAAGCTGCTGAAATTTGATGTGATCTCGGGGTTCTTTGGTGGTACGCCACTTTACCCAGGCCTGGTCTCTAAGCTTAATTTTAGTTTTGGTATCTTTAGTTAGCCAAGGTGCAATCCTTATTTTGGCTCTGATGGATCGGTTAGGTGCATGAGAGTCCAGTATTTTGAGGAATGTGTCATTAAAGTATGTAACACTCTCGTCAATGGGGAGTGTTTTTAGCATGGACCAGTTACAGGATTTAAGTTCTGCTAGAAATTGTTCAAGAACAAATTTCTTCTTGTTTCTAACTAGCTTATAGATGGGAAAGTTTGTACACGTCGGTTTATGTTTTATGATGAAGGTGATAAGGTGGTCACTAAGATCATTGGGGAGGGTCCCCGTGGTATAGTTAGGTGTGTCTTTATTGGTGAGAATCCAGTCAATAATGCTTTGTTTTTGTTGAGAATTACCTATTCTTGTGGGAGATTTTATATTTTCAGAGAAGCCATATAGTTTAATGGGCAGGGTATTCATCTGGTCAGAGTACTGTGACCAGTCAAGGTTGAAGTCCCCTAGCGCAATTGTTTCTTGAGGGTAGTTTGAGGTAAGCCAGCTTAGGGTTTGCTCCACAGTTTCTAAGTTTTTCCCTGGTGGGATGTAGACTACAATAAGATTGATACTCTTTTGGTTGTTTAGGCATATTTTTAGGGCAATTAGTTCCATATTAGAGATCTTGGGGGGTTGTGTAGGATTCATAATGATGTTCAGGGTATTTCTAAACATTACTGCTATTCCACCACCTTTTTTTTTATCCGATCAACCCTGAGTATGTTGTATCCAGGTGGAAGAATTTCTTCATCCTTAGTGGATGGTTTGAGCCATGTTTCCGATAGACACATGATGTCTGGGAGGTGAGTGGCTATCATAGCATGTAGATTGTGTATCTTGTTATTTATACTTCTTAGATTAAGATGGAGGATGAGGAGGGAGCTAGAAGATCTATGAGTTAAGATAGGGGTGACAGAGTCTGAATCAATGGCAAATTCAATGGCAATGACAAAAATCCACATATTCATTAGGACTATTTAAACTGCAGTAAGACTGTACAAAATATGAAATTAAAACCGTATGTAAATTTTTTTCAGGGTTTCCCTGGAGTCATCATTGGCAGTTTAATTCATGCCTGCTAGAAGTCACACTAATTAGGTGAAAAATACCTCTTGGCTTGGCAGCACTTGCACAGATCTCTGAAAAGGAAATTTCTGGTACATGACAAAATGCTTTAACCTGAGCAAGTAAAGCATTTTTTTCATTACTTGTTCAAATAAAACAGGGGTGTAGCTAGGATTTTCAAATTTGTACTGACAGCTCTCAATTTGCTACCCCCCTCCCCAGCCAAGCTACGGCCATTCTCGTAATTCACGGTTCGCTCTTTTAGTGTCGTTGAAGAGGCATTCGCTGTAATGCCTCTTCAGTAATATAATATAAATTCACTCAAACTCGGTTCCTTGAATTGAAAATTAACCTGAAATGTCAGTTCTTTGAAAAATGCAGCATGGTAGTTGGGGTAGAGACTTTATGCTTTTGTTTTCTGTAACTAAGGTACAGGTTTTGAGCTTGAGTAAATTACTAACAACCTGCTACCACTAACTAGGATGTTTCATTCACACACACACCCCTACCTACCTCTTAGTGCAAGAAATATGGACAAAGCCTAAAATAAACAGGGACAGATATTAAATAATGTTCTCGTGAACTTAGAAAGTTGCTAGAATAACAGGATTTGTGCTAGTATGAATTTTTCTAAAGGACATGAAGTCTGAAGCTCAAATGTCTGTCATTATTTAGCAACTTCAGCCTTCAATGATTTTCTAGAAAATCACAAAATTTATGAGGAACAGACAAAAAATATGGGACAAAAATCTGGACATTCTGCAAAATGTGGACAGTTGAGAGGTATGCTACCTACCACACACACACACACACACACACACACACACACACCTCTCAACCTCTTACAGCAACAAACTCATAAATAAAACTGAGGCAAAGGCCCAAAAATAAGGAAATTTTTTTTAAATATTGCTCTTATAAACTTAGAAAAATAATAGAATAGTAGTAGGTCTTGCATCAGCACGAATTTTCTGAAAGGTATGAAATCTGAAACTGAAATGTCTGCATTATTTTCTAACTTCAGTCTTTAACAATTTGCCACAAATTTGCCAGAAAACTGCAATTTTATGAAAAACGGACCAAAAATGTGATGCAAAAATATAAAATTGCCAGACAATACAGCTGGGAACCTGTCAAAGGAGGGACACCATTTTAATATGAGCACAGTTAACTTAGAGCAGCTGACAAAATTAGAGAATCTACATGCATTTCTGAAATAAAAGTAATGTATAACTCTGATCATTACAGTTATTTATAAAAGTAAAGTAAACCCTCTATGTTTTCTTCCAAAATTGCTATTTTGTGGAGGGATCATTAGGGGAAGAGCAACATTTTGAGCCAAAATCAGGGACAGTTGAGGTTTGGCTATGCCTAATTCTATAAAGCAATTTATTTGCATGTACCTCTCAACCTGTTAATGCAATAAATCTGGACAAGGCCAAATATATTGAGGGAACATATAAACAGTACTAAAAATTGCTCTTGTATAAACTGGGACAGTTGATAGAACAGGTCTTATTTTAGCATGCATTTTTCTGAAGGTTATAAAGTCTGAAACTAGTTTGTCATTATTTAGTGACTTAATTCCTAAATCATTTGCCAGAAAACCACAAATTGAGGAACAAACCAAAAATAAGAAGCAAAAAATCTATTCATTCTTTGAAAATCTGGACAGTTGGGAGGTATAGTTCAGCTGGGGCTGTCTAAGTTTGCCGCCCTTCCCCCTCACAAAACCATGGTCAAATGGAGCCTCCCCCTGCAGCCATTCCAATGATCCATTACTTTGCTATTTCACTCCATTTACCATAAACACTAATGTGCATACTGATTTACTTCTATGATGATTTGAACTTCATTTGAAAGTTTTATTTTGCATTTTACAGCACAAACACTAAGACATCTGCTAAACAAACTTGGCATTAAAACTTCTCTGCCCTTGAAACTCACATTCATTGAAACGATATTAAAACCCACATTCAAAGAAAAATACATTTTACCCGTGGCAGATAAAAATTAATTATGGGCTGCTTTTAAATCATAGGCCCCTTGCATATGAAACATACATGTGCTCTTTGATACACCTTCCTATTGCTTTGAACATTTTTCCAGTAAACAATGAAACAAAACTGCCCAATTCAGAACATTTCCATCATAAAAGTCTAGTCAAACTTTTACAGTCCACCATTATCAGTAAATAATATGCACAATCTCTGAAGTAATCAAAAAAGTCATCTAAATAATTCCACGTTAAATAAATCTAACTAATGAAGAGGTTGCTGCTAGCAATCACCTTTATATTTCATGACTTCACCGAAAAATAAAGTGTCTGATGCCCCTGAGGAATAAATTGCCTAAATTACATTAATAATAAGCTAGTAATATTGCAATAGGAAATGGATGGCAAACTGATAACAGGCTCATAGTCTTAACTTTCAGTACAGCAGCATTCACCCCTTATGGGAGTAGAACCAACAACCTTCTGCATTAAAAGCAAGTACACAACATTTTGTGCTACTAGCAATGTCAGCCGACTTAGCATAATCAGCACTAAACTTCTCTTCCCTGCAGCTCTCAGCTCCTTGTAAAATCTACGCAATACTCAACTACATCTCAACTTCGCAGCACAAGAAGTCTGGAAAAAGCCAAATTTATTGGGGTGGGTCAAAAGGGCAAAAAACAGGAACACATTAAACATTGCTTGTATAATCTTGAAAGCTGCTAGAATAAAATGCTGTGTTACCATCATACATTTTACTGCCAAGGTGACTGTGCAAAATAGTCAGAACAACATACCACTATGCCAAATCACCTGCTTTGTGAAAGAGAGGAAGACTGAAACTTAAATGGCTATCATTTAATGAATTCAGTTCTCACCATAGCTGTCAACCTCTTAGCACAAAACACCTGGACAAACCCAGTAATGAGGGAATACAGCCCTCAAACATATTCAGTGAATTCAGTTCTTGCCATAGCTGTCAACCTTAGCACAAAAAACCTGGACAAAGCCAATAACAGGGTATTACAGTCCCAAAAATAAGGACAAATTTCAAATAGTCATAAACTTAAATTGCTATAAAAAAGGTTGTGTTAGTATATATTTATTGCTAGAATAAAACGTTGTTTTACTATGTCACAAACACAGGGATAAGATGCAGACTCCACACAGAAGGCACCCCAGCCAAGAATCAAACCAGAAAACCTATAGCTGTGAGGCAACAATACTGCCACTGCACCATCAGATATGTAAGGAAGTAAACATTCAGAAACCTGAAGTCTGAAATTTAAATGCCTGTCAATTTGTTAATCAGGACAGTCTGACTTGGAACAAAAAAAAAAACAATTCTCAGCAGAGGCCCAGGAAAAATAATGCAGACATGTCTTTGTAACATGGGAGGACACAAAAGCAAACCCACACAAACACAGGGAGAAGATACAACCCCCACAAAGAAGGCACCCCAGCCAAGAACCAAACCCAAGAACCTACAGCTGTGAGACATCAATGCTACGTTGCTACCACTGCACCATCAAATTTCAAGCATTGCGATATTTAAAAACCACAGATACGATACAGATATTGATCAGATCAAATATGAGGCAAAAATCTGCAATTTTTTTACAAATGGTGGTGGGTAGGGAATTCAGGTCTTAACACCTGCATACAAGGTACAGGGTTCAAGCCTGAGGTATTCCCTACCACACCACCATGACTAATCACCAGTACATCCCACCTGGGGCATTTTCACACACACACACACACACACACACACACACACACACACACACACACACACACACACACACACAGACAAACACACACACACACACACACACACACACACACACACCTCACCAACCCTCTCGGGTCTTCCATAACGCTTGAATCCTACATCCAAAACATGGCGCTTGAATCCTACATCCAACCCTCTCGGTTGCAAGACCCTTCTAAATAGTCTCCAAAACACTTGAATCCTACATCCAAAACACTTGAATCCTCTCCCGCTCGTGTAACGGCTAAATAGTCCATAACGCTTGAATCCTACATCCAAAACACTTGAATCCTCTCCCGCTCCTGTAACGGCCGGAAATACATGCGCGGTGAGCTCCATTCCGACTGGCTGACGTCATCGTGCAGTAAAGCGTGAAAAACAAAAATTTAAAAAGCTACCCCCCTTCTAAATAAGTTGTACTGAAATCAGTACAGTGCGTATGCCTCCTGACATCCCTGAAATAAAATATTCTGTTACATTTAAGCTGTTTAATTGCAGTACTAAATGCTGCATATTTAGAGCTTCAATTAAGATAGCAGTAATGCACTTGGTGTAACCCACACAAGTAGTGCCGTAGGAACAGAGCTGAAAGTGGTGTGATTAGTACTACAGGTGTGAATTAAAAAGAACATAATAATAACATAATACTTTTGAAAAATGAAATCTGTAACCTGCGAGTCAGAGCTGATCAAGTGTTGTCTTCCCCCACTCTTATTTATTTTAGTCTTTCTTGGGCACTTCTAACTTTCTCCATGAATCATTTCAGGCCAGTACCATCAAGTTGATCCTAGTCTCAAATCCACCTCTCACCATGACATACACCCAGGACAAACAGTTTCCTGTTTCTCTGCTCTTTTGTGTCCGTGACGTGTATGTATGATTTAGTACATCCATGTTGTAACTCCTGCTTCCTTTGTGTCCCTCCATAGTTTACATTGTGGTGAGAGCCTTTTTTCATAATCCATGTATCCAATTCTCTGCAAAATCCCCAAAAAGTGTGTATTTTACACTGCCAACCAATTTATGTCTTTTTGATAAGAATCTGCATATATGTTTTAGTCCTACATAACAGAAGGATGATATCTACATCTATGTAGTCTACACCAGTGATAATGTATGCAGCCTAGTACAGTCTTTATTAGAATGCATAGACTTGGGGGAGAATTGTGAATGAGTGTTTTTTCTCAGCTAGGTAAAGGAAGAAGAGCCATATGGTGTAGGGCCAGCTGTTTGTGACAGAATATAACATTTTGTCTGTATTGTTTGGCTTTGTGTCTCTTGTCATATTTCTTACACATTTTCATAAGGAACTATTAGATTTTTTTGTTTTTAATTTAAAAGTTCCAAAAATGTTCTTAATTCATTAGCTACACTTCTTGTTAAGTAAAGACTTATGTGAGTGTAGTTACGGAATCCTGACATTACACCATCTCCTTTTTACCCTACTGACCCTACTGGGGTGCACTGTGTGGGGTCAGATGCTGTTAAGGACAGTGTATCCTTGCTATTTTAATAGCATTGTACCTTGACATCTCTTACCAGCTTTCATTGTGAGTGAGTAAATGGGGAGATTAAAGGGGTTCATTTTGGGGTAGTAGTGTGTTTCCTTAAGTGATATTTGTTGAAGTGACACCCCAACCCCATGTGCAGAAATAGGAGAAAGGGGTTGAGGATGGATGGATGGATTTGACTTGTAGTCCTATGGGGAAGTGGAGAATAAGAACCGATTAGGCTTTTGAATCTTAACATCACAGGCATTCCTACTTTTTGTGCTGTGATGCTACCTTGCACTGTTTTTTTAATGTTTCAGCCCATCTAATTTTCTGTCCAAAATATGTTTTAAAAAGTTCCTGAAAAACAGTCCCTGCTGCTTTGTATTTATCTGAAATCTCATTTTTTTTGCCAAATTTGGAAAAAATATAAAATGAATTGCAATAAAAAATGCTTCTTCTATGTGCTTGTAATTTGTCTCACTTGTTTCATTTATAATGTTTTGTATATGCACTTAGCTAATAGGTTTCCCAAAAGCTGTTTCAGTGTCCGTGTTTCAGTCTGTCATTCATACTGACAAAACTGATGATGTGTTTTGACAGTTTGCTGTAAACCACAGAATAAGAAGCCATTGCTGCTATTTGTATTGTGCATTTGTAGAATTTCCCCCTAAAGTTCACAACATCAAGTGTGTCGTTAGAAATGCTTTTTTCTACTAGGGTTAAGCAGTATCTGGTTAGTAATACTTCTAAAGAATTCGAAGTGCGTCCAGTAGCATGGCTGTCAAATTCAAAGTGAGCGATGTTCAACTTCTGAATTGTTGATGTTACAATGCCCCCTGCTGGTTTCTGTTTGTATTGACACTATCTTGCAGTAGTTTGGTTAGCGTGCCCAAAAAATAAAGCTAAAAATAAGCATTCCAAAACAAATAAGTTGTTTAAGAGATGGGAAAGCTACTGTTTGCACTTGCTGTATCACTGTAAAGCAGTGATGTGTAATGTTTGTTCCAGGTAAACGCATTTGTTAGAATTTAGGTGTTGTCCATTTTGTGTTTTTTTTGTTTACTGTATAGTAAATCTTATTCAGTTCTTAGAGATCATGTACTAAACAGGACGTATAACTGCATAGTCACTGAAATAGCCTTTTACTGTAGCAGTCAAGAATGTGGTTGACTGTTGTGTTGCTGAATGCAATTTGAGTACTGTGTAACTTACTGAGAATTAGACTTTGTTGTGCATTATAGTTTGTAAAAGTTGAGTGGAACGACTTCCTTTAATGAGTGTAAGGATTTGTTTCTGCATCTGCTTGCTTGCCATCAAGTCCACAGTCTGATAGGTCAGAGTCTCACTTTGGTCTTAACCTTCCCCCATCACTACTGGAAATTTTGTACTGCTGTCTTGGATTTCATATTATAATTACTTTTTTGGTAAGTAAGAGAAATAAAGGTTCAAAAACTAACTTTCCGAAACTTCAAATTATTAATCATGCTTAAGGTGATAAGCTAGCATTCACAAATGCTGGAACAGCAACATACCAATCAAAAGCCCCAGTGTGTTCTGCGTATGCATTTATCTTCTGTGAACTTATCTTCATTATCTATTTTGGCATATTTGTGTCCAGAGCATTGAACCACTGTGCACTCCCATCTTATGGCTCATCTGTTCTAGTGTTATTTGGACACGTTATGTGCTTTGATAGGACTTAACTTCATCCTGGTATGTGCAGTGGCTGTTTTTTTCTTTTTTTTTTTTTTAAATTTGGCTCCCTATTGGATAGCATCTACCACCAAGCCTGAAGGCTGTGAAGTATAGTTCCGTGTGAAGACTGCAGTTTTTCTGGGAAGCACTGACATCTGAGGGCAACATGGTGCAGCACTCGTTTGGCTTCCTTTGGATTAGACATTAAACCAGCGTCCCTTCTGCCAGTCTTGGTGTTAACAATTTCCTTTTGTTTGACCAGGTGAAGTAAATATTCCACAGTGTTATTCACAACGAGATTTTCTTGGAATCTTGGACAGGCATTTACTTTCCTATAAAACTGGTGCCTGCATTTTCGTGTGTGTGTGTTTGTTTCTGTCTACGTGTGTGAGTGACTGTGTATAAAAGCAGAAGATACTGTGTGTGTGTGTGTGTGTGTGTGTGTGTGTGTGTGTGTGTGTGTGTGTGTGCCTGTGTGCCTGTGTGCCTGTTGCCAAATGTTCACTCATGTCACTGCTAATCTTTTGAAATAAGGATTGTTTGAAATATCTGTGTACTGAAGTAAGATTGCATAGTCCCCTCCTTCAAAAATAGAAGCGGCACTTGTGAGGTGAAACCAGGATCTTCGAGTCTTTACTCTTCTCTCCGTTGTTGACTTGCAGTACTGATGAAGGTCACATCTCTCTTCAGCCTCTCCTGAGTTTTTAGAGGCCTTGATGGATTAACTCTGGACAGATCCTGCAAACAGAGTGGTGCTGGTTACTTCTCCCTTGCTGCATTTGGACATGGTAATCTCTGGCCTGCCGCCTGGAGAATTGTTTTGTTTTGTCTTTTTGCCATTTGTCTCATTCTCAGTAGACTCACCCCCTGAAAAAAACTGTTTTCATTACATACTCCCTCAGCAAGGACCACTTGTCCAATTTTGTTTTTCAGAACAAGTGGAATATCCTGCGTTATAACTCATAAACTAGTAGAAATGCCATGTCTCACAAACTTGTCTTAAATTATTGCGAATGAACTAATAGAAATACCATGTCTCACAAACTTGTCTTAAATTCTTGAGAATGAACTAGTACAATAGCATCTCACTGAAACTGGTGTCTTAAATTCCTGTGAAAATAATAAGTGATTGAAGGCATCACTGTGAAAGGCAGAGATTCAAAATAATTGAACTTAAACATGCACAGTTGGTTAGATGATCAGTAGGCAGGCATTCTCAACAGGGGGATAACAGTAGTGCTCATTATGATCTACTTTCTCAGACTCAAATGAACAAAGCTCTGTTTCATTTGATGAAAAATGTAATAAATAGAGTTGACATCCTGTCCATGTTTGCATGTTTTTTGAAGGTGCTCTGATTTACTCAAACATCCAGAATATGCTGTAGGTGAACTGTCATTTCAACAAATTGCTTTAAGTCTGCATATTGTGCAAAGCATGAGCAAGTGTGTGTATGTGTGGGTGTGTCTGTCTGCTTTGATGCCCTGGTGCCACATGCAAGATTAGTTCATCTACGTTGTGTCCCATGACTGCTGGGGTAGAGTCGTTTTGCCTCACAGCTCTGAACTGGCTTAAGCAGATAATTGGATAATTAGTATAGTAGAAGTAATTTCAAATGCTGCATGGTGTATAGTAGCTCCATTGGCATAGAGGGATAAAGACCTGACTACAACCAAAGCAACTCAAGTGCACTTAGTCATGCAAGTTCTTGTGGAAGGAGATGAGAGCTGATGCTGTGGTACTTGTGCCTCTTCAGGTGGGAAGAATGAGGCCATGTGCTGTTGGTGGGCAGGCCATTCATTTCGATCTTGGAGAAGAACTGAAGTCAGAACCATGACATGACTAGGTGTACAGACAGGTTTGTGAGGCATCTTGTCTTTAGGTGGAAATCAGCAACACTATTAGCTCACACCTTGTTGCACATAGCAACGTTGAAGTGGTATGTCAGTATGCAAAAGGGTGTAGGGCCTCCACTGCCTAAGTCAATGCCTCTCTGTATACCAGTGGCAGCTCAGCAACCTGTTTCCCTCCCACTGCTTTTACTTCTCCAGCTGTGGGACACTGTCAGTTACAACTTTCAGAGTTAAACATTGGAAAGCCTGATACTAATAGGTAGGTTAAGGGCAAGCAGGGTTAAGGCTAGCTAACATATTGCCATAAATGGGAGTTCATATTCCAACCCACCAGTACTAAAGGCTTGCAGAAATAAAATAAAGAGTTGCACATGTACTGCATTCTGTAGCAGATAATTTTAACAAAAACTAGTATTTATGTAAGTTAAAATTAATCCTCCAAGTTGTACATAGGGTAATAGTTTTGTCAAAGTAAACTTTAATGTCATTCAGAAATCACCCAAGTATAAAAACTGATTGAAATTCCATGCCTCCGGACTCAATATGCAGACAACATATAGACTATTTTCACACACATTTACATGTGTTCATCGTGCTATGCTGCTGCAGTCATCATACTTGGGTTATCCTGCCGTCAGGCGGTCCCGCAGTCGGCCTGAATTCCAAAGCCTTGGTCCGGCGTCGGTTGTCGTCACTTCTTCCCTGACATCAGTGCGGCTGGGGTATAAAAGAGGCAGCCGGCACCATTTTCTTCAGTCTTTCTTGCCGCGCGGTGCCCGAAGCAGAAGCAGTTCGCAAGTGCCGGTCAGCCAGCTCCTGAGATTTTCGAACAGAATTTCAGCCGAAGTCTTCTGTAAAGCTAAGTACCCAATTGGGGAAACTTTTCTTGCCTCAGACCGATGTCAGACAAAGTTAATAATTGCATTTCTTGTGTGAAGCAAATACCTCATAAGGATTTTCATGCTTATTGTATTCCTTGCCTAGGCCCAGACCACGACGTTTCCGGTTGTCGGTTTTGCGCTAGATTCAATAAATGCACTATTAAGCGTCGGGCTGACACCGCCCGACATTATTTTGGCAGAAAATTCAACTACATTATGTCGTCGGAACCTCCAACTACCATGTTTAAAAAATGCAAGGACAAAGACAGGCAACCTAGACCAGATACCGAGGTCTCGGTTAGGCCTGCCGCCGGATCTTCGGTATTCAGTGAGGTGCCTACGCAGCCCCTGACTACCGCAGATTTAGAAAATACGACTGCCTCTCAGTCAGAATCTACTGGGCCTCTGGAGCCGGTTCCTCCACAACTTGTGGACGCCAGCACTGGCGGCGATCCGGAGACTATGGATAGGCCTTTGGTTTCAGAAGGCGTCTTTAAACCGATGACTCTCTCCGTTAAGTCATATGCTAAACTTCCAAAGGCTAAGAAACTGGGTCCATAGACTCCCACACAGGCCCCTATGCCTAAAAAACAGGTCTCAAAATGGCGGAGGACCTGATTACCCTCATCAGAGGTTCCCAGCCCCCTCCTGACAAAAGGCCTAGACTGGAGGAAGATTTACCTCCTTCTGATCAGGAATCCATTTCCTCAGCAGATTCTGAGGAACAGGATTACCCCTTCCCTCTCTATGAAGACTCAGATGCCGAGGAGTCTATTCCCTCTGTTTCCCCCCTGAAGACTTCTCTTTTAGGGAAACCCTGCACACCATGAGAGAGCATTTCCACTGGGAAGGACAAGATTACTCTGACTCCAAGAAAAGACTCCGTGAGTTTCTTACCCCTAGCCATTCCTCCTGTTTTAGACATTCTGGATGATGTCTACACTGAATCCAGTCTAAATCCAGATTCCTTACCTCCAGCACCACCTAAACCAGACAGATACTATCGAGTCCCTGACTCTCACAAGCTTTTATGTAAAAGCCCTGCTGCAGACCCAGAAACCATTTCCCAGGGTCCCAAAGGGGTTAAGGCCTCTACTGCTAAGAATCCACTACCTGTGGAAAGAGATTCCAGGGCATTAGAAAGATGGGAGAAAAAAGTGTATACCTCTGCCACATTGGCCATGAGGGCATTAAACTGCCAATTCCACATGATTAAATACCAGCAGTACTTGCTTACTCAGTTAAAACAGAAAATGATCCCTCAAACAGATCAACTAGATTTCAAAGAGATGCAAGATTTGTTGCATGCAGCAGAACAAGTGGGAAAACATTTATTGCAGTGTGGTTTTGATTCTTTGGAGGCCTCATGTAGAGCAGCAGTCACAGGGTCTGTAATACGTAGACATGCTTGGCTAAAAGAGCAGACCTTACCAGAACATGTCAAAGCAAAGTTACTGGATGCTCCACTGCAAAAGGATGCGTTATTTGGTGTCAAAGCAGAGGAAGTTTTAAAGAAGATGGAAGAAAAGGCAAAATCAATGCAAACAGTTAAAGATTTTTTACAGGTACAACCTCCTCACGTCAGCAGAAACTGGCCATCAAAAAACTGGTCCTTTCCTGCTTCAGACAGACCCCAAAGGGGCAGGTACAGACACCCTAGGGGCAGAGGCCAGGCACAAGGTTCCTTCAGGCCTAGACAATGGCAAGCAACAACTCAAAGAGAGGGAGACGACAGATCTCAACCCTTCAGAAAACAAACTCAATGACTTTCCTCTTCACCTGCAAAGCAAAATTGCCCAGGCAGCACCTCTAGGAGGAAAACTGGCTCTTTTTCCACAAAACTGGCATATCATAACAAACGACAAATGGGTTCTGGATGTTATTGAGGCTACAGATTTCATTTTCACAGTTTACCACGGATGAGAGGCATGCCAAATCTGCCAACAAACCAATGGGCAGAGGCACAAAAGCAAATTTCAGCTCTCATGAATATGAAAGCAATTCAAAAGGTACCTGCAAAAGAGCATGGTCAAGGTTTTTACTCAAGACTGTTTCTAGTACCAAGAAAGGACAAAGCCTGGAGACCCATCTTAGGCCTTTCAGTTCTAAACACGTACCTGGACATTCCCAGATTCAAAATGCTCACACTACAGCAGCTTCTTCCCATGCTGGGCAAGGAGTCTTAGCTGGTAACGTTGGACCTCCAAGAGGCATACCTGCATGTCCCTATCAGACAAGATTGCAGAAGATACCTCAGATTTTTGGCAGGCACAACGCATTATCAATTCTCTGCATTGCCCTTTGGCTTATCTACTGTGCCCAGAGTATTCACAAAATGCCTGGCATCAGTAATTGCATACTGCAGACAGCGAGGAATACAAATTTATCCATATCTGGACGACTGCCTGATCCAAGCAGACAGCAAAGACATCCTACTACAACATCTGGCATTTGTAACAAAGTTGCTAGTTGCCTAGGGTACACAGTAAACAAAAAGAAGTCAAAACTAATACCCTCACAAGAAATAATTTTCCTGGGTGCCAGCTTGAATACAACGGCCCAGATGGCTTACCTCACGCCAGACAAGCAAAAACAACTGGCTCAGTACTTCATACAGATGGCAGCTTCTACCCAGCTCACTGCAAGGAAATTCCTGTAGGCATTGGGGTACATGGCATCCTGCATTCAACTAATTGCATATGCAAAGCTGCATATGAGAAAACTACAGTGGTACCTAAAAAGTGTATGGTCCCAACACAGACACAGCCTCGAAGCAAGTATAACTCTCATTCCCTGCCTTCAAAAATTGTTTCTATGGTGGGCTCAAGCATGCCAAGCAAACAAGGGCCTTCATTTTGTCTCACCTCCAGCAAACCAAACCTTGACAACAGATTCATCAGACTACGCCTGGGGTGCACACATGGCAGGACAATGCATACAGGGCAAATGGTCTGCAAACCAAAGGCAACTACACATCAATCAGAAGGAGATGCTAGCTGTAAAAAATGCACTAACAGCCTTCAAGGACCTCTTGCATCCAGGACAACTTCTAATAAGGACGAACAACACCACAGTAATGTGGCACATAAACAAACAAGGAGGAACGCACTCCTACCCACTATGCAGACAGGCAATGAACTTGTGGAACACAGCATTAGCTTACCAAGTACAACTGCAAGCACAATTCCTGCCAGGAAAAGAAAACATTTTGGCAGACAAATTAAGCAGAAATTTGACAGACCCTCACGAGTGGAGACTACACCCACAAGTATTCTCAATGATAACTCAAAGGTGGGGACCACCAGACATAGATCTGTTTGCCTCAACCAACAGTTGCCAGCTACAAGAATTTTGCACAAGGACTTATCATCCCCTGGCCTGGAAAGTGGATGCCCTATCATTCAGTTGGACAGCATTGTCAGTCTACGCCTTCCCACCCCTGCCTCTGCTGACCCAGGTATTTCTGAAAGCCAGATCAGGGAGACCACAGATGATCCTCATTGCTCCGGACTGGCCACGTCAACACTGGTAACCACTACTATGAAACTTGACTCGCAGCCCTCCATGGATCTTACCTCAATTCCCTCTGCTGTTAACCCAACAAAACTCTCAGATCCTTCACAGTCAACTAAGGACCTTAAATCTAGCTGCATGGAAAATACCTTAAATTATCCAACAACACTTCTCTCAAAGGATGTCCAGAATGTGATTTTGGAGGCCAGGAGGCCCAGCACCAGAAAAACTTACTCAGACAAATGGAAAAGATTTTGTGTATGGAGCCAGGCCAGAAGCCTAAATCCTGACATCCCAAATAATTCTGCACATACTCCAATATCTAACTGAGATGCTACACAAAGGCCTTTCTTTCTCATCCATAAAGATCCATGCTTTAGCCATTTCAGCCCAATATGATACGGTTCCTCCCATTTTCTGTCATCCTTTGCTAAGGCAGTTTCTCAGAGGAGCAAAGAATATAAGACCCCCCAGAAAACCACCAACTCCAACTTGGGATCTAAATTTTGTTCTGGAAAAGTTAACACTTCCTCCTTTCGAACCAGCCTTTTCAGCAGAGCTTCAATACTTGTCATGGAAAACAGCCCTGCTCCTGGCTATCACCTCAGCATGCAGAGTCTCAGAACTGCAGGCACTTATGGCAGTGGAACCTTTCATCATTTTCCATCAGGACAGAGTATCTCTACGCACCAACCCTTCCTTCATGCCAAAGGTAGTATCCAGTGTGGCTCTCAATCAGACCATACACTTGCCCACCTTTTATCCAAACCCACAGAATAAAGGAGAAAGACTCTTTCACTCTTTGGACATTCACAGACAGTTACGTTACTATTTGGACAAGACAAAGGCCTACAGAAAATCTGACCAACTCCTTGTATCCTATGCACCAGGTTCAGAAGGAAAGCCTATTTCAAAACAGACCATCTCCAAATGGATAGCAAATTGCATCCGCTTTTGCTACTCACACCATGGGAAGGCAGTGCCTGCTAGTATTAGGTCTCACTCTACTACCAGGGCTACAGCAACCTCAGCAGCCTTCCTCCGAGGAGTCCCAACAAAGGACATTCTGGAGGCAGCTACCTGGAGTTCAGTGCACACCTTCACCAAGCATTACCACCTTCCTCTATACTCAAAAACCAGAGCTGGGTTTGCCACTGCAGTTCTGCAGGGCATCTTAGCTGCACCTAACCCAATTTAGCTCCTACCACCCAACCATAGCTTTGGGACTCTACCCAAGTGTGATGACTGCAGCAGCATAGCACAATGAACATAGTACAGTTTTGTACCTACCATAAATGTAGATGTTCGAGTGGTTATGCTGCTGCAGTCCAGGTTACCCTCCCACCATCCCCTCTACCTAACAAGGCTTTTCTTATACCTCCATGTACTTCAACCTGTGGGATGCATGTCTATATGGTGTATTTGCTTACAACTAGTACCTTTGTTTTGCACTAAGGTATGTTTTGCAAGTTTCATATTTTGCCTTCTTAGTTGGGGCACCTGACATCTGGGGCAAGAAAAACTGAAGAAAATGGCGTTGGCTGCCTCTTTTATACCCCTGCTGCACTGACGTCAGGGAAGAAGCGACGACAACCGACGCCGGACCAAGGCTTTGGAATTCAGGCCGACTGTGGGGACCGCCTGATGGCAGGATAACCCAAGTGTGATGACTGCAGCAGCATAACCACTCGAACATCTACATTTATGGTAGGTACAAAACTGTACTATATAACACCTACCTATTACATCACGGACATGCAGGTAGACAGACTAATATTGCACATAATTAAAAACACATTTTAGCATTCCTGTCCCAGAGACTTCCCATACTGTGGAATAAACTACCTATCTATATCAAACAAAGCTCCTCATTAGCACTTTTCAAGAAAAATCTTGATGATTGGATGGGAGATAGGAAATTCACCCTGGGGATCACTTCTGTGACTCTGCTCGACAGTGGCACAGGAAAATAATTTTCTCTTGTGGCAAAAGCCAGGGTACCTTTTTGGCTAGGCTTGTATAGGCCCTAGGGCCGATAGCCTCGTACCTACCTATGAACCTACCTATGAACACTTTTCGAAGTGAACACTTACTTGCATGAGACTTTAGTATTGCACAGATACTTGGTTAAGACATTGCATTGATCCGTGCACAGAAAGAGACATTTGAATATTGCACTGTGAACATTAGAGTATTGCACTGTGGTTAATTTATGAATTTGTAACATGTATTGCACTGAAAATAAAAAATATTTACTGCATTGCTACTGCCCAAGATGGCCTATAAGTTATAGTTTTGCAAAGCACAGTGAATACACTTTGTACCACATACATTTTAATATAAATTTATAGGTGTAAACACTGTATTGTATGTCATACTTCAAGAGCAAACCATTTCCCTTACTGATCTATGTGTCACCCCATCCATGTCACGTTATTACTCTGGTTATGAGCTGTCATGTTGTCCGATGAAAAGGATGCTTGGGTTCAATAAAAATGTATTTTTCTTTCAAGTTAGTGAAAGGAGTGAGGGGATGGGGCTTGCGTTAGTGAAAGGAGTCAGAGGATAGGGACTTGCCCCTCACTAAAATATGTCACATTATGCTGACTGGTTTCTTTTTTCAGTACAAAAACATCAGCTTAGCTGCAGAATTTTTTTTTTTTTTTTAAACACAGGTGTTATAAAGAGGAAGTCGGGAGTGGCAGAGAAGTATGTAAGAGTGCTACAGGATATTTACGAGGGTAGTGTGACAGTGGTGAAGTCTGCGGTAGGAGTGACGGATGTGTTTAAGGTGGAGGTGGGCTTACATCAAGGGTCAGCTGTGGGCTCTTTCATAGTTGCAGTGATGATGGACAGGTTGACAAGATGAGATCAGACAGGAGTCCCCATGGACTATGATGTTTGCGGATAACGTGATCTGTAGTGAGAGTAGGGAACAGATTTAGGACCCTGGAGAGGTGAAGATATGCTGTAGAGAGGTGAAGAATAAAGGTCAGCAGGACTAAGAATATGTGTGTGTGAATGAGAGGGAGGATAGAGGAATGGTGAAGATGCTTGGAGCAGAGTTGGCGAAGGTGGATGAGTTTAAATACTTGGGCTCAATAGTTCAGACTAATGGTGGGTGTGGAAGAGAGGTGAAGAGGAGAGTACAGGCAGGTTAGAGTAAGTAGAGAAGAGTGTCAGGAGTGATTTGTGACAGACGGGTACCAGTAAGAGTGAAAGGGAAGGTGTACAAGAGGGTAATGAGACCAGCTGTGTTATATGGGCTGGAGACAGTGGCATTGACAAAAAGGTGGGAGTCAGAGCAGGATGTGGCAGAGTTAAAGATGTTAAGATTTGCATTGGGTGTGACAAGGATGGACAGGATTAGGTATCAGTATATTAGAGGGTCAGTTTAGGTTGGATGGTTTGGAGACAAACCCAGAGAGGCGAGATTGAGTTGGTTTGGACATGTGCTGAGGGAGGGATGCTGGGTATATTGGGAAAAGGATGCTAAGGATGGAGCTGCCAAGTAAGAGGAAAAGAGGAAGGCCTAAGATGAAGTTTATGGATGTGGTGAGAGAGGACATGCAGGTGGTTGGTGTGACAGAGCATGATCTGGAGAACAGGCGGAAATTGAAACAGGTGATCTGCTATGGCGACCCCTAACGGGAACAGCCAAAAGAAGATGTTAAACTGGTATTGAGCAATTGTAATATCAATATCGGTCTCACAATTTTGATTCAGGTTTTCTGTTTTTAGGATTATTTACTTTTCTGTATTGATGCATGTTGCCTGCTTTAGTGCATCATGCTGAATGAATAAGGCAGCATTTGGCATCATCTTTGCCACATTTTGTATTCAACTGCAAGCTTAAGTGCTTGAGAGTACGAGTCCCGCTCTCGCTCTTTCGTAATTAAATAGGCCCTGTAACAGTTTGTTACATTATTGCCGCAGTTGTGTGGTTTTGTTAAACTAGTTTGAGTATAGAAAGTGAACTCTGTTTCATAGTAAGACTAACGACATTCATTACTGCCTTTACATAGTTACGTTTTCTCTCTCTCTCTCTCTTGTTTCAGCCTTACTAAGGACGAGTCTAAAAGGCCAAAGTATAAAGAGCTTCTGGTAAGCCAGTTCCTTTGGTTTGAGTTATGGTTGCTTCATTATAAATAAACTGAATTCTTTTGTGGGCCTAAAATTAAAAAATGGATAAAGCGGTCCTAATTAATAAAGAGAGAAAAAATTTTAATGACTTATTTCAGATTGATATACTGTTCTGGTAAACATTATTTACATATCGATGAGTTACATATTCTTATGTAGCACCTGCCTTATTGAGCGTTGTGTGAACGTTTCCTATGGTTTGCCTTTTAGCATCTGCATATTGTAAGGCTGTTTGAGCAGTTATTTATTGGAGCAAATGCTAGGCTCTGATTGGTGAAGGAGCAATATCTAACAAAGTACCAATTGTTGAGGGTGGACAGCTAATAGATAAACTGATATGGGGTGCAAGAATCTGTTGTTTTTAAGCAGTTCGCCTTTGTGGATATTTGTTAAATAGTTTTTTATTTCTTAGATTTTATTGATATAAACACATTTGTATGTGTGTCTAAAGTAAATGTGTAGCAGCAGTTGCTGATTAAAATCTTTCTCATGCTTCCTTTTTGAAACTTGACTTGTTTGTGTTTTTGCAATTAACAGAAACATCCATTTATCCTAATGTATGAAGAACGTACAGTAGATGTTGCAAGTTACGTTTGTAGAATCTTGGATCAGATGCCAGCAACTCCCAGCTCTCCGATGTATGTCGATTGATTTTGATGCTGCTGCTGCTTCATAAACTTTGGAAACAAAAAAGGGCTGAGAGAACCCACGATGTAAAAATTGATCTCATCACATATTGCAGTGTTTAAATACTTGCCCCAACACCATGTGCAATAAAATTGGTGTTCATTTTGCATCATATTCATTAATGATGTTGTCACTTATGTGCGTCTTTATAGTACCTGATCATGCAGTGTAGGAGCATGATCTCCAATGAGGCATCATCTTCATCATCACTATCATCATCATCATTCACGGACGTGTTAATTGAAATCTGGAAAATATAACAACAGATCTCTTGGCCTTGACTGGCAGTTACCTAAAAATACATTCATGAGATCTTTATAAACTCAGAGATTCTCAGCATCTTACTGGAAAAAAACTCTAATTCTTCCAACTCTTGTATGTATCAAATTTTAGGCATTGTGTGTATGAACATTTAAGAAACTTTGCCCTTGGTGAGAAGAATGAACAGGACATTAATTTCTTCTGGAGCCTGCAGGGCAGATGAGGATTTTTTTCACAAAGTGCAATAGTTTTAATGATTTAAATTCTGTTGCTTTAGCATCACGGTGTATGTTCATTGAACAGTGTGCTCAGTTGTATTTTGCTATTAAAAAAAAGAAAGTTAAGTACGATAACAGAGCTGAAAATGTCTTTACCAAAAATATATATATATTGTGAGCAAAAAGAGGATATCATTAAAGACAGTAAGAGACGGGACTTGGAGTTCTCTTCATTTTTTAATCAGTGTGAATTTTACAAATGGTGGAGAATGCGGTGATGTCGAGTTTAGGATTTTAACCAAGAGACACTGTTTGGAATTACTTAGTAGTGGTCTATATGAGAAGAGTTCAGTATACATAAATGTTGGAGCACATAATAGGGTGTTTAACTGTGACTTGCTAGACATTCTGTAAATATTTTGACATGTTTCAGTTGAGCCCTTTTGCATTCCTTTGTTTGACACAGTTTTTGCACCCTTCTGGCTTATTATAATTACAGAAGTCATGAATGTTATTTATGTGCTCTGGTGCTTCTTACGAAGCTTTTAAACCTTTCTTAAACTTATTGGTATGCATCTTTTACCTTTAGTTACCCAACATGATTTTACAAGTTTTTCTAGAAATTAATCTGTCACAGCATAGCACAGAATAATGTAACAGATGGAACATCTATGACCTGATGTCTTTAAGAGAAAATAAAAATACCAGATGAAAACCAACTCTAATAAAGTCAAAACGCAGGCTTGAATTCGCCACAGTGGTACATTTTGAAGAAATGGTTTCCTTTCCTGAATGTGTGATGCATTTGAATTAATGCATTTTGTGGTTTTACATCAGACGTCTCAATTATTTGTTATCTTTTGCATCCCAGGAATCCTTCAGTTCTGCAGTTAGTCTGTGAGACAGATGAGTACAGTGCAGAACAGCAAAGGAATGGTCTGACCTTCTAAGGCACAGATTGATTATAAAAATGTCAGTTTATTAATCTTAGATTGTTATATATTGTCAAGCGTGAAGAGTTTATTGCAGTGTATCTTAATTAAAACGGTGTATAATGTTCACAGACTGTGAAAATATTGTATTGTACATTGTGAGCTTTTGTTATTTTTTTTCTGTACCATAGAAATATGTATAAAAAATTAAAGCACCAACGTGCAGGGATATTGCCTTATTTGTGTGAAAAATGGAGCTCTTGAACATAATATCTGTTTTAATGAGCTTCTGGTTATTTTATCCTTTACTTTGGTTTGACTTCTTGTATTTAAAGATATATTATACATGGGATCTATTCCTGTAAAGGTTCTATACTCTTGCCTGCAGGTCAGTTGAAATAAAACTAGGATATGACTCTGGTCCACTTTGTAAGGTCTGAAAAGTGATGGGTTGAAAACAATAAACCTGAATACTAAAAACAGATGGCTTGTTAAGTATAGTTTGGTCGCAGACGTAGTATTTGAAGATTGTCTCAGTTCCTGTGCATGGTATATTTTGTCATACTTGTAGAAAAGATAGTGCTCAGACTGTTACTTGGCCTAACGTGATCCATTAAAGAAGTAATTTGAATGCTACTTAGAAGTTAACAGTAGCTTACTTTTCCTTCTCTGTACCAATGTACCAAGTAACAGTCCAAAAGTAATGAGCAGTATTTCAGGCAGGATACAGGCAGGTGTATAACACATCTGATTTATTTTCATGTTCCACTGATTATTTTAAGTATATTACACATAAGACTGATTTTGATTGTGTAGTATTCTCTTTTTGTTTCCTTCATCCTTTCAAATTCATCTATAAAGGCAGCATTTGCTTCTCAGTTGCTTGTATAAAACACGGGTCTATATTATGTGATTGAAGAATCTCTTTGTTGAACACAAAGTAATCAACACATATAGAGCGAACCCTGTAAACGGCAAGCGGCCAAGTCCTCAAATTTTTTCCTGGGGGAAAAAATTCACTTGGCCGTAAGATAAAAAAACAGACTTTAAAACACTAATCAAGTGGGGGGCTGTGCCCCCCCCACACCCCCTAACTAAATATACTAACTGCAAGATCGCTCTACATTGAAGAAAAGGGTGATTCCCGATAACGGTCAACTGAATTTTTTCCCAGAGGAAAAAATTAGAGGACGTGGCCATTCAAGGTTTACACCGTTCACTGTATATGTGTCGATTATTATGTGTTCGAATAAGAGATTCTTCGATCACATAATATAGACCCGTAAAACACTACATAAATGTTTATGCTACACTGGAATGAAAGTTAACTGTCCTAAAAAAATTTAAGCTTATTCCTGTGTTGACATCATTTCTATATGTCATTTGTCTGTGTGCAGGTGACATTGAGCTACGTCTGTGTAACTCTGTAGCATGCAGAATCACATCCCCTTTTTGCAACTTCAACCTACTCTAAGGAGATGTAAATTTGTGCCTTTTCCTTGCATAAATTCATAGAAGGTTACTATGCTAACGGCCCTAGAGCCCGTACAAGCCTAGCCACATTTATCCTGAGTTGCTCCAGTTGTCAGTGGTTAGGTGAGTGAAGTTCGCAGAGTTAAGGGTTTATGGTAGTTAATACTGACATTCTCTGTCCAGGAGAGACATGGGCATTACCCCAGGAGTGAATTTGTGGTCACCCATCCATTGATCTATGTTGGTTTGAAAAGAGTCAGGAGAGGCTCTGTTTCCCATGAATTGGAAGCTTGTTCCAGAGAGGTGGCAGTCTCTGGGAGATGCATCTATCTCTCCCTCATGACCTATTCATGTCAGAAACTAGGTTAAGATCCCTGGAGGGAGTGATCCTCCTACAATTTGATTTACAAATGTGTAACATTTCCATCAGGGCCAGGTCAGAGACTGCCATGTAAGCCAGGCACAGGTCACCCCTCAGCCACCTGTAGGCAACAGAATACAGTGACAAGGCTTTCAGTCTTTCTGCATAAGACTTATTTTGTTGTACCCTGTAATTTCTTGGTAAGAAACCTCTGTGGTCTCTCCAGTTGTTGCAGGTGTCTGGTGAGGTACATGCGAAAGGGAGCATTGTACTCAATTATTGGTCTGATGAGGGCCAAGTGTAGTGGAATTGTAACAAACTTAGATCTAGATGTGATGCTTTTATCTATAACATGTGCCACATAGAAGGATTTCCTTACTACTGTGGATATGTGGTGGTCATAGTTCAGATTGCTGTCAACCTGAATATCCAGATCACGTATCACTGGGTGTACACTTGGCGGGGGGTGCTCTCTCTAGTCTAATTAGCAAGGATGTCAGCTTTCCCAAAGGGAATATTAATACATTTTTTGCATTTAGCTTTTAATCCTTGGCTTTGGCACCAGTCATTTGTCTGTGTTAACCCTGTCTGCAGTATATTGACATCGTTGTGGAACTCAATGATTGCTCCCAGTTTGCAGTCATCAACGAACTTGGTCAGCCACAGGCCATCCAAGTTTGCTTGGACTTTTGAGAAATAAATTCTCAATAGTGAGGGGCCCAGCACAGTACCCTGTGGTACATCGCTGGTGACTGCTTTTTTGCTAGAGGTGAAGTCGCCCACTTTAACAGTATGTGTCGTGTCGGTGAGCCAGTTGGCTACCCATGTGGTAATGTAGGGGATAATTCCCAACTGGGACAGTTTCTGTATAATACCTGAGTGGGGGATTGTGTCAAATAACTTGGCTAGGTCAAGATAGGTGGTATGCACTGTCTTTCTCTTGTCCAAGGCCTTGGTAACTTTCATGAAGAAGTCAGCCATGTTTAACATGTTATCTATCATTAACAAATCCGAACTGGGTTGGGTCGAGAGTTTGGAGATTATCTATGTCCTTGTTAATAAGGTCCATAGTGATTCTTTCTATGGCCTTGGATATGCAGCTATTCAAGCTTATGGGCCTATAATTCTCATGGTCAGTTGATGGTCCCCCTTTGTGCAGAGGGATTACTGCTGCTGACCTCCATTCCAACAGAACATAGCTAGTTCTCAGGCTGTGGTTAAGTAGGAACCCAAGCCATGCTCTCACTGCTTGCCTTTTCCACCAACATAGAGTGGCAGTACACTAAACACCGAAAGTGTGATAAGAGACTTAGGGACACAGGTGGACAGTGGTCTCACCTTGGATAAGCACTTCGTTACAACACTCAGGAAATCCTTCTATGTGGCACACCTCATCACTAAGAGCTTTTCATCCAGAAAAAAGGAGGTCATTGTCCCACTGTACTCATCCCTCATTAGACCCATTATAGAATACAACACCCTGTTTGGTATGTACCTCTCAAGACATCTGCAACAACTGGAAAAGCTGCAGAAATACCTCACTAAAAGAATCACAGGCCTAAAGCAGATGCCCTATGCTGACCGTCTAAAAAAAAACTCCAGTTATACTCTGTCGCATATCGTCTACTCAGAGGCGATCTGTATTTAACATACAAGGACATGTCAAACCCAGAGCTGTTGGACATGCTACACTTAAAGAAATCCCAATCCCTGAGAGACACACGCTCCAGGGATCTAAACATTGTCATCACAATGAACAAAACATGCTGAGGGATAAGTTCCTGACCCTGAGACTCCCCAGACTGTGGAATAGACTGCCCATAGATGTCAACCAGAACGCCTCTTTGGCCCTCTTCAAGAGGAACCTCGATGATTGGATGGGAGATAGGAAATTCACCCCGGGGATCACGTCAGTTGCCCTGCTAGACAGGGGTCCAGGGAAGTAAATACTGTGGGAAGAAATAGCCAGGGAATTGTTATGGCTAGGCTTGTATAGGCCCTAGGGCCGATAGCCTAGTACTAACCTATGAACAGTGGAAGCTGGTTAGTTAGTCTTCTGTAACATTTATAATGCGTGCCAGTACTGTGACATTAAGAGATAAAGTCCTGACTTCAGCTGAGGCAACCCAGGTTCAGTTAGTGGCTTGGAGATGTGAGGCAGTGGCATGGAAGGCCAGACTTGGCCATACTGGGGGGGGGGTGTTATATGCTTTGGGGCACACTGTTATGGCTCGATTTCCCTGGTGGTGACCAGGGAACAACCATGATGTGCTACCAGAGGTTGGGCAAGGCGCCCTGCTGATGTCAACCCCTTTCAGAAGTGAGGGTTTGTTCATTGCTGATGTCCATTTTACATCCCACCCTTGGGATATTGCTGGGTACACACAGTGTGAGGAGAAATCCAGGCTCTTCAGTCTCCTCACTGGGCCTGGATATGGATTTATGGATTGCTTTTATCTTGGGAGAAACTAAAACTAGTCTGGTATTCCCAGTGAGTGAGAAGAATTGGGGGGCAGGCAGCTGATTTGTCAGTCAGGAGGAGCTGAAAGGAAGAAAATGAAAATCAAGATGTTAAGTTTCTGGTCTTATATTATGAGAGTCATTTTTTTTCCTTTGCTGACTTGGCAGTTAATGCATTCTGTAATATTGAAGATTTTTATTGTAGTATGTGGTTAAACATTTGCTGTAGCTGACACACTGATCATTATCATGGATGCTGTAGTGCTGATTGCTCAGTACTAACACAGCAGAAAGATCAAGCAGTTTAGCAGGTGCCTAGTATTACTCTGGTGTAATAAAACTGCAAGTCCAGATGCCATCATTGTACTGACTTTAATAATGCACTAGTTGGTAAGGTTAAGGATCACAAGATGGAATTTCGAACTTCCCTAGCAAAACTGCATTCTTAGACTTTAAAAGACTGATGTTCTTCGTGTTTCACTGTTGCAGTCATCACACTTGAGTTATCTGCCTGCAGGTAGCCCTCAGTCGGCCCGAATACCAGAATCTTGGGATTTCTGTGTCGGATGCTGTCGCCTCTTCCATGGCGTCAGGGATATAAAACAGGCAGCCAACGCCATTGCATCAGTCTTTCTTGCTGAGAAGGAGCCCAAAGCAGAAGCAGTTCGCAAGTGCCGGTCGGCCACTACCTAAAATTTTCGTTTTTCGAGTTTCAAACCTGAAGTCTTCTAAAGCTAAGTACCCTGTTGGAGCTCCTTTTTACTTGCTCTAACCGATGTCAGAAAAAGTTAACACTTATCTTGCCTGTGGAAAGCGAATACCTCACAGAGATTTTCATTCTTACTGCGTCACCTGTTTAGGCCCAGACCACGACGTCCCTCACTGTCAGTTTTGTGCCTTAACGCCCGAACCATTCGTTGTCGGGCTATCTTTGTTGCTAAATTCTTTTGCTCTCGTTCTCTGTATTCTGAAATGGCTTCGATAAGCCATCTGACTACCGATCTTCCGAAAAAACGTAAAGATAAAGACAGAGACCGCATAGGTCCAAAACTGCTGATGACGCTTTTGTTAAGCTAGTCGCCAGTCCGCCAGTACTCAGTAAGGCACCTTTGCAGCCCCTGATGCCCGCTTCTTCAGATTTGCAGGCCTCTGCTGAGACCCATTTGGAGTCCGGTATGCTGCTAGATGCTTCTTTGACTATGGAACCTGCGTATGTCTCTACCTTGGATGGGTCCGGAGCCGCTGTGCAGGCACCGGCTTATGAGGGTGTATTCTGACCTGCTGATGTTCGAATTAAACCAACAACTTTGTTTTTAGCTAAAAGTACTGAGTTTCTCCGGCCCAGAGTATGCACTACGCCTAGAAAACCGATGACCAAAGCACATGCTCAAGCTCCCATGCCACAAAAACAAATGCTTAGAATGGCTGAAGACCTTATTACCCTAATTAGGGGAAGCCAGCCTTCCCCTGCTAAGAGACAAAGAATTGAGTTTCATTCTGATTCTACAAACCCAGGAGTCCGATGACTGTGACCCTTCTGATTACCAGGACATACCCTTATCAACCTATGAGGATTCAGATGCAGAGGAATTCATTCCCTCTGCCTCCCCTCCAGAGGATTTTTCTTTTGGTGAAACCTTGCATACTTTGAGAGAGCATTTCTGCTGGGAATGTCAGGACTACCCTCAGTCCAAAAGGAGACTCGGGGAATTTTTAGAGTTGCCTCAGCACGGGCCTCTAGCTATACTCCCTGTCCTGGATGTTGTAGATGATGTCTTCATGGAATCCAGTCTTACTCCAGACACATTACCACCGGCCCCTAGAAAACCTGGCAGGTACTACAGAGTACCTGATTCTCACAAATTTCTCTTTAAGAATCCTACTGCGGATCCAGGGACCTAAAGGTATTAAGGCTACTACAGCCAAAAACCCTACCCCTTCAGACAGAGGGATTCCAGAGCTTTAGACAGATGGGGTAAGAAGGTATATACCTCTGCAACTCTTGCCATTAGGGCATTGAATTGCCAGTTTCACATGTTGAAGTACCAGCAACATATTATGGAACTTATTAAACAAAAAATGGTGTTACTTCCTGATTGTGCAGAAAGTAAAGATTTACAAGCGTTAATGCATTCTGCAAACCAAGTTAATAAGCATACTTTGTAGTGTGGCTTTGAAGCCCTAGAAGCATCTTGCAGGGCTGCAGTCACTGGGTCTGTACTGAGAAGGCATGCTTGGCTGAAGGAGCAAACTTTGCCAGATCATGTCAAATCAAAATTCCTAGACGCTCCTTTAAATAAGGACTGTTTGTCACCAAAGCAGAAGAGGTTCTTAAAAAGATGGAAGAAAAAGCTAAATCTATGCAAACTGTTAGATTCAGTAGGCATTGGCTTTCTAAAAACTGGTCCTTTCCAGCCCCTTCCAGGCCTTCTCAGTCCAAACCCAGGGGAAACAGACCACCCAGACTACAGAGTTGGGGTATGCAGAGAGCTAAACAATGGAGTGCCCCCACCTCAAAAACAGGGAGTGGTAAGCCACCCCCTTATGGAAAAGTTCACAATGACTTTTCAAGTTTTCTTCCCAGCCCTGCCCAATTACTTTCGCCCCTAGGAGGAAAACTTGCCCTTCATGCAAAAAACTGGATGTCCATTACTCAGGACCAATGGGTCCTAAACATTGTATCCCAAGGGTACAAATTCTACTTCCATTCACTGCCAACCCCAAGCGGGTTTCCAGACCTGCCTCCAAACCAGTGGGCAGAGGCTCAAAAGCAAGTACTTGCCTTGCTCAATATCAGGGCTATTCAACCTGTTCCAGTAGAACAAAGGGGACAGGGCTTCTACTCCAGACTGTTCCTGGTGCCCAGAAAAGAGGGCTCTTGGCACCCAATCCTGGCTTTATCAATTCTCAACACCTTTCTGGTGGTCCCAAAATTCAAAATGCTTACCCTGCAACAGCTTCTCCTTCTGCTAGCCAAGGATGCCTGGTTAGTCACCATAGACGTAAAAGAAACTTATCTGCACATCTCCATAAGAGTGTCTTGCAGGAAATATCTACGCTTCAGGGCAGGCTGTATGCACTATCAATTCTCTGCACTTCCCTTTGGTTATCTGCTGCACCCAGAGTATTCACAAAGTGCCTGGCTCCAGCCATTGCATACTGCAGGCAGAGAAATATCCAAATTTTCCTATACTTGGACTATTGCCTGATTCAGGCGGACAGTCAGGAATTGCTACTTTAGCACCTGGCATTTGTAAAAAGACACCTAACTTCATTGGGGTACATCATCAATGAAAAGAAATCACAACTGGCTCCCAGTCAAAAAATTGTATTCCTGGGAGCAAGCTTGAACACAACTTTCCAGATGGCATTTCTCACTCCAGAAAAACAGGTCTATTTGACCAACTACTTCAAACAAATGGCCAACAAAACCCAGCTATCTGCAAGGAAAATACTGCAAGCCCTAGAGCTCATGGCCTCATGCATTCTGCTAATTCCATATGCAAGACTGCATATGAGGAAACTTCAATGGTACTTAAAAAGTCTTTGGTGGCAACATTCTCAGGACCTGGAAACAGTCATTCCTATCATACCTTGTCTAAGGGCAGAGTTCCTTTGGTGGGCAGAAGCATGCAACCACAACAAGGGTCTGCCTTTCACTCAACCCCTCACCGCCCAAACCCTGACAACAGATGCATCAGACTATGCATGGGGGGCTCACATGGCAGGCAAATGCATTCAGGGCAAGTGGAGCCCAGGGCAAATTCTCCTGCACATCAATCAAAAAGAAATTCTAGCTGTACAGAATGCTCTGACAGCCTTCAAATACATAATCCTTCCAGGACAGCTGCTGATAAAAGCAGATAACACCACAGTTATGTGGTACATAAACAAGCAGGGGGGAACCCATTCTTACCCACTCTGCAGGTTAGCCATGACCCTGTGGAACACAGCCTTGAGCAACCAAGTGCATCTACAAGCTCAATTCCTACCAGGCAAACAAAATTCACTGGCAGACAACTTAAGCAGGAATCTCCTAGACCCACACGAGTGGAAATTGGAGCCCAGCACCTTCAACCTTCTAATCCAGCGGTGGGGGACACGGTAGGTGGACCTCCTTGCCTCCCCCAAGAACCACCAGTTGAGCAAATTCTGCACCAGGAACCCTCACAGCAGGGCCTGGAAGATGGATGCCCTATCCTTCAAATGGGAAAACCTCTCAATTTATGTCTTTCTCCCTCTGCCCCTCCTCTCAAAAGTACTACTCAAGATCAAACATGACAGGCCAAGGGCAATTCTTATTGCCCCAGACTGGCCATGTCAGCACTGTTACCCACTCTTACGCAGTCTGACTACAGTGCCACTCTGGCACCTTCACCAGACACCTTCCCTGCTGTCTCAGCAGGAGGGACAGATTTTGCATCCACAGTTGCAAACCCTAACCCTTACAGCCTGGCTTATCCCCTGAATGCACCACCAACAACCCTCAGCAAACAGGTGCTGGACGTCATTCTTGTGGCCAGAAGGCCTAGTACTAGTAAATTCTATGCTGAAAAGTGGAAAAGATATTGTTCTTGGAATCAGTCTCAAGGAAAGAACACAACAGTGCCCTCCTTACCTCAAATCCTGGATTACCTAGCAGAGCTACTCCACAGAAGCCTATCCTTCTCCTCCATTAAAGATTCATGCCTCTGCCATCTCAGCTCATTATAATACTGAGCCACCTCTATTTCCTCACCCTTTCATCAAACAGTTTCTGAGAGGGGCTAACAACTTAAGGCCCCCCCTAGTAGAGTACCCACCCCTACCTGGGACCTTGACTTTGTACTGGAAAAGCTCACAATTCCCTCTTTTGAACCTGCTGCTTCAGCAGTGTTAAAATTCCTCTTTTGGAAAACAGCCTTGCTTTTAGCCGTAAATTCAGCAAGAAGAGTGTCTGAGTTACAGGCACTAATGGCTGTGGAACCCTTCATTATTTTCCATGCTGACAGGGTTTCCCTCAGGACTAACTCTTCCTTTATGCCTAAGGTGGGGTCCAGTGTGGCTTTAAACCAATCCATCCATTTAGCAACCTTCTTCCCTAATCCTCAGAATAAAGGGGAAAGGATCCTGCACTCCCTGGATGTGCACAGACAGCTCAGGTTCTACCTTGACAGGACTAAACCTTTCAGAAAATCTGACCAGCTGCTAGTCAGCTTTGCTACAGGGGCAGAGGGCAAGGCCATTTCAAAGCAAACCATTTCCAAATAGATAGCACACTGCATCTATTTCTGCTACAAGCATCATGGAAAACCTACCCCACAGGGGATCAGAACACATTCCACTAGGACTACTTCCACCTCTACAGCATTTCTCGGGAGTGCCTACTAGGGACATTCTGGAAACTGCAACCTGGAGTTCTGTACACACCTTCACCAAGCATTACCACTTAACTATTTTTTCTAAATCCAGAGCTGAGCTTGCTACAGCAGTCTTACAAGGCCTGCTAGCCAGCCCTAGCACTTCTTGACTGCCTCCACCCTTCCTCAGCTTTGGGAATCAACCCAAGTGTGATGACTGTAACAGTGAAACATGAAGAACATAGTACAGTTGTGTACACTTACCATAAATGTAGATGTTCGAGTGTATTCATTGTTGCAATCTTGGTTTCCCTCATTCCAGCCTTCTGTTTTTTTCTATCCTTCTACCTATCCTCTCTATGTCCGTTTTTAATGGCAGTGGTATTTACTTTTTACTGGCGGTGTTCCACACCATATACTAGCTTCCTATTTGGGGGCTCCTGACGTTTGGGGCAAGAAAAACTGATGTAATGGCGTTGGCTGCCTGTTTTATACCCCTGACGACCTGGAAGAGGAGAGAGCATCCTATATATAAGCATCCGACGCAGCAATTCCAAGACTCTGGTATTCTGGCTGACTGAGGGCTACCTGCAGGCAGATAACCCAAGTGTGATGACTGCAACAGTGAATACACTCGAACATCTACATTTATTTAAGTGTACACCGCTGTACTTTTTTGTGAGTCTCCATAACCATATGTTTTTTGTAGTGCAAGTGCTGATTTTTTTTTTCATTTTTGATTAAAACAGGTGTCCCTGTCCAGTGTCATTGATATCAAAGAAAAATAGAACTACTCTGTGACATTATGCACAAAATCCTTGTCGGTACAATATTTGCTTTATCCATTCTTGGTTCAGATTCCTGATCAGCAGGAATATATTTGTACTTGGTAGTTGCATTTGTAAAACTGTATAATAAGGATCCTGTCACATTTATTTTTAATTTTAACAGTAACACAGAAAATTTGTATGCAGCTTCATGATTCATTTCTTACTGCTTAGTCATTAGTTGTGGTGGTTAAAGTAATTTAATACATTGTGGAATAGTTGCATCATAGTATAAATTTGTAGCACATAACAGGAAGATGTTTGAAACGGGCTGCTTTGTCATGTCATTTTCCTGCAGCAGGTAACATAAGTAAGAATACTATCTTGTAAACCTGGTTATGACTGGAAGAAATCATCCTTGGCTGTCAGCACAACTTAATAGCATGATTCACTGCTTTGTCTGTTGTGAAGTCTGCTTACCCTATGACTTTTGTTTCTTGTTCATATGACTTGCATTCCGTTTCTTGCTCATATGACTTGCATTCTTTGGTGATTTCCAACACAGGCAGTCTTTCTTAGTTTAGTATATTTGCTGTGCTCAGCCATTATTAAGTTTACCTGTGGCTTCTAGACATCAGGTCTTTATTGTCCACATGGATCTTCTGATTTACAGCTGACTTTTTATCCTTTACTAATCCTTGTACAAAGCTGTAATGAAGCATTGCATCATTAGTAAAGATACAAAATATCAAAAATAAAATGTTTAAAGTTGTCCAGAATTTTAAACAGTCATGCCCTCAACTCCAATATCTACATATACTACTACCGTAGTGGTTGCACAAACATGAAGAAAAGGGGAAAACTTGTGTTTGACATTTTTTCCAACTCATGTTATTGCCTTAGAGACTTGCAATATAGAACCTGTGACAAAGTAACCTCTGAAGTAGTGACCCATCGATAACAGGAGCAGTTGACAGTGTTGAAAAATAAGGAGAAAACATCAAATGTCTAAACATAGTGCTTCCCTTTCTCCAGCTGATTTTGGCTGTTTTCTCCTTACTACCCATGCCTTCTGTTGATTTCCTTCATTTATTGATGTTTACATGGATAACCCGATAGATGCTCATCACACTGCTCACTGTTGCCATACTTTCTTTTTGGACTGACCTACAGGTTGCCCGATCAGCCAGCCCAACTTCCAAAACTGTACCTTCTTCCAAGGATTCAGCCAACTCCCTACCTCTGTTTGGTAAGGATGTTGGTGGTATAAGAGGGGTGTCAACTGATGCCATCTAAAGATCTTTTTGTTGCACAGTTTGCTACTGTAAATGATTTCACTGTCATTAGGCCATCCAATCAGCCTGCTTCCAGAAAGTAGTTAAGTACCGTGTAGAGGATTTTTCTTGTTTATTGATGCATTTTGGTATGGATCTCATGTCTGATAAATGACTTAGAAGTCAGAATGTAAATTTTCTGTTAAAGTCAATAATTGTGTTTATGCAGAATCTTCAACTCCCTTTGCTTCTTCTGCCTCATGTCAGAGCACAGTGTGGATGCATGTCTGCACTGTACTATTTCCCTCCAAGGAACAGTAAGGAAGAGAGCTCAGTCTTTCTGGGAATTTATAGTAGGGAAAAAAGGCACATATCTGGTTCCAGGCAGCTGTGGCATTTGCCAAAGCCCCAAGAAAACACTCCAAGAAAAAACATTAAGAAAATATTCGAGACAATGGGTGTTCCATTAGATGACTCCTGTAATCACAGGACAAGCATGTCTGGACGCAGTGATTTTTTTTTTTGTAACCCCATCTTCAGTGTTGGTATCAGTCGATACTGATGGTGAGACCGCTGTGCAAGCCACCACTCGTTCAGCTTGTCTTTGTTACCAAAGGGGGAGGATGTTGTACCTGTATTCTATACTCAGGGACGTTCCCAGGGGATGGATCAAGTTCTCAGTTGCTCACCAGTGACCTGTCCTGTTTGAAGCCATGAGGTACAAAATACTAAGTCAAACCAGTACCAGCCAGCTTGCTTTGACCTAGGTCTGGGTGGTACCTCTTGCCCTTCCACTCCCCAAGCTTCTTCCCAGCAACTTTTTGAACTGTTCAGGATTTTATGATTTTCCTGAAGTTCCAGCAACCAACATGGGGAATACCCTAGGTTTTTGGGGGTCCCTACAGAGAAGAGAAAGGTGGAACCAGCTGTGGAGGATTCTGATACTGAAGCAGATGAGCTGGCCTGAGGACACCCTGTCTACTGCCCCTCTACCAGAAGAGTTTTCCTTTGGAGACACCCTTCACAAAATGAAGGGAGAGTTCCACTGGGAGTTTGAGTACTCAGAGGCCCAGCTTAGATATACATCTTTCATGAGCTTGCCTGAGCATTGGACATTTCCTGCTCTTCCAGATATCGACTGTCCTGGAGGGTGTGTTTGCCATGTGTCTGTTGAGGTAAGTCCAACCCCTCCTTCCCCCTGGAAACTTGACTGCTTTTACAAGGTTATGGATTCCTGTAAATTGTTAAAAAAAAAAAAAAAAAACACAGTCTGATTTAATTGTGATGACCTTGGATTCAACAAAAGATTTGCCTTGGCTTCATTCAGGAGCCATATTCCCAAGAGTAAGAAGAGTAGAATACTCAACAGGTTTGGGAAAAAGGTTTACACCTCTACTACTTTGTTATTCTGAGCCTTGAGCTGCCAGACCCACATGCTTAGCTTTCAGCAGTATCTGCTGGAGGTTGGGGGTTTAGGCAGAGGGATCTCATATATGGAACTGAAACAGGAAATGTCTGAGTTATGTAACCACTCTCCACAGGTGGCCAAGCACACCAAGAAATTTGGATATTATGCTGTGGATGCATCATATATGGCAGCAGCTACATGGTCAATTAACTGGAGACATGCTTCCTCGAGGACTGTGCTCCTTCTACACCATGTAAAGACAGAGCTACTTAACTCACCTCTAAACAAGGGTCTTGTCTCTGGACCCCCTGCTGAAGGTGTCTTCAAGAGGTTGGAGCAGAAAGGCAAAACCACATAATCTGTGAAGCAGTCTGGGCTTCAGAACTACTTAACATAAGCTGTCTAGCTAAATCTTAATCCTTATGTAAAAACCAAGACCAGAATAAATCAGAAAAAGGTCAAATTCACAAAAGAATGCCAAACAAAAACATAAAGAGAAGCTTGGGGACCACTGGGCCATGACTTAACTAGACTGCCCCAACCCTTTCCTCTCCTAAAGCCACCACAGTCTAAACCACTTTTCTTTTCTTCCCTTTTAAATTTCTCCAGAAAGAGTTAGAAAGTGCTTAGGCTATTTTATTCAGAACTAGAAATACATTACTCAGAATGAGTGAGTCCTACAGCAGGGCTACAAACTACAGTTTTAAAATGTTCCAAAGTGCAGAGAAATCTGGCTGCTTCAAAAGACCAGCACAGTCTAGTGCCTTGTGTGCTAAGAGCTATGTTGTGACTATGGGGCATTGAAACAGTACCCAGAGGAGAGGAAAGGAAAACAGTGTTTTACTCCAGACTGTTGCTGGTACCAAGAAAAGAGGCTACATGGAGACCCATTCAGGACATATCACATTGGAGCACGTTTCTCATCATTCCAAACTTAACAGTGCAAAGCTTTCTCCTACTGTTATTCCTTTCAAGACTTCAGAGTCACACTAGACCTAAAGAATGCATGTCTGCACATTCCCATTGCAAAAAAACAAAGAAAGTCCTTAAAATTTGCTTGCATGGGGGGGGGGTACTACCATTTCACTTCCTTGCCTTTGGCTTGTCTAACGCACTCAAGCAAGCTGTGTACTAAATGAATTCAATTATTACATTCTACAAGACAAAAGCCATTCAAATTTACCCTTACATTGATGACTATCTTATTCAAGCAGGTGACCCTCACTCACACAAAGAGCCTGATTTTCTTGGGGGGATTTGAACATGGTTCAGCAGAAAGCCTTCCTTCCTTCCTTCAAGAGGGCAAGGTTGTCTTTCTGACCCTGTACTTGGAATACCCTGCATTAGAAGGTGATATCAACCAGGGAGTTTCTCAGTGTTCTAGGCCACATGGCTTCCTGTCCCTGATGGTGCCACTAGCCTGCTAGGGCATGAAGAACCTACACTGGTGTCTCAAAACAGGTGGTGCTAGTGTGCTTAACTTCCAGAAGGCAAAATTCTCCTCCTCCCTTACATCAGGGAAGAGATTTCATGTTGGATAGGCCAGCTGCAACTCAATCTGAGATTGTCATTCAGACCCTTGCGAGAGACTCCACAGATGTAACCTGGAGGCCCTTGTAGGCACATTTCAAATTCAGACACCAAAACATAAAAATCACATAAATATGAAATAAATGATTGCTGTTATTCTGGCATTGAAAGCTTTTAACCATATTTGAGAAAAAAGGTGTCCCCCAGATGAGGACAAACAATACAGTGGTGAAGTGGTACAGTAGTGGGCTGTGAGGGACCCACTCGTGTCTGCTGTGCAGACTGTCGCCCTGCAGGTATGGGAGAAAAGGATGGACATGACTCTGACCGTAGCCTGCATACTTTCCCAAGCAAATGTTTTGATAGACAGGTTGAACAGATCTCAAATAGAGCCTCACAAATGGATATTGAACATGGCTGTCTTCTAGATCTGAAAAGGATGTGGGGTGTGCCAGAATGGTATTTCCATTTCACTACAATGCTAAACAAGCAGCTATGAGGACATCCTGCTGCAAGACATAAACTCCAGCAGTCTGATAGATGATAGATTCTCCCTAAGATGGACAGGTCTGCTCTTTATACTTTCCTTGCTAAACCACTGATCCTCAGGGTATTAGTAAAAATCAAGATGGAGAGGCCAAAAGTCATTATATTGGGTCAGTTTTGGCTAAAAAAGTACTATCCCTGTCTATTTCATGAAGTCGTTTACCACTTCAGGTGGCTGCTTTTTTCTTGATTTTTTCACTATGTGCCTTTCTGAACTTTATCACCGAGTGCAACACAAGGTTTTCAAAACGTTGCTACTTTCTAGCAGAGCTATTTCTGGGTACATTTAATTACATAGTTGTCAAAATCCCCTCCCACCAAAAAAAATGAAGTATTCTGCTTGGTGAATGACCAGTTTTAGCCTTGCATGTGTCATGAAAAGAGTGCTGGATAGACCTGCTGCATGAGTGACACTTGGTGTGGAATAGGTTGCAGCAGCAGGCACTGGCTAGAAGACAGGCTATATGGCTTTTTGGGTTAATTTTTCCAAGTCCTTTGGGTTTCTAATACCATGAAGGGAAAGAATCCCATCCCTAAGTTAGGGTACAGTTAGAGTTAATTAAATTGTTATTGTTTCAGTGTTTGATGTTAGCTGAGAATCTTCTCATCACCTACAGTGTGCCCAGAATTGCCTCCTCCTTTAGTTTATACAGAGTTGCATATCTAAGTAGAACTGTAAATTCTTTGTATGATGGACCAGTTGCTCCTAGTACATTTGAGCATCTTTCTTCCACATTGATCGTGTTTTTGCCTGCAGATCCTGGTATTTTGTAACTGTATTTCTCTTTATGTAAGACACTGCACTCACTTGGTGTAGCAGTTTCAATGATCAGTGCTACTTGTGTCTTTTATACATGGACTACAATTTGTGTCTTTTATACATGGACTACTATATCTGTGTTCTTTTTTTTTTTTTTGCATCTGTTTTTTGAACTCTTGGTAGTGGGTGATCCCATCTAATGTACACTTCATCATTTTGTATAATGCTTTGTGGTTTATGTTTCCAGTGCTTCTCAGCTACTTCTGTATTATAGTGTTTTCATGATCTACATTATTGTGCCTTTCAGTGTTCAAGGCCCTTTGTCATGAGTGTATCATACCCAGCAACAAGATGTGCGTTGCGCAACCTACATTTGTCGTTTCTCCCACATGTTCAATGGACTTTGTAAACCAATGTGTACATAGTCCACTGTACTGTGCTGCCATTATTAACCTTTCATGTTTTTGGTTTCAGCTCACCTCTCCTTAACCATTCTTGCGTCAAACCTTAATTGAGATGAGGTTGTCCCAGATCTCTGTACTTGCCATAATATTTATGGATTTCCACATTTCTTTCCTTCTCACCTGATCCTTCTCCTTATATTATTTCTTGTTTTTTGGAACATTCACTTGCTGATTTTTGCCTACTGGTTTGATTTCCATTCCTGCTTGACATCAAAGTGGTTTCTGCTAAACTGAGCAGAGGTCATCTTAGACTTCTTCTCCTCATGTTTTAAAACTTTCAGTACGTTTGGATCTGATGAGGCTAGCAGATAATCTTTGCAGTTCCCCGATTGCAGATCTATACATGTAATCAGTTTAGGCCCATACCTTCTTCATAGCAAGGAGTGTATAACCTTGGGATACACTGATTTTTTTACATGTTGTTTGATGTGTGTGAAGCATGTTTCTTGTTTTCCTGTCCAAATAATCCAGTACCTTTTGGGGCTAGTCAGTCACTCCAAAACTGTAAGTTAGAATAAGAAGAGCAAATTGGTTTATAGCTTGGACTTGATTCCTAGATGTCAAGGCTGTTTTCAGTATTAGTTTTAGTCTTCTGAAGTTTTCCTTACTGAGTTTTATTCCCATTTGTTCATGTTATTGCCAGTCCTTTATCAATTCCCAAATATTGCTCGAGTTCCTTTATATCACGTTCCTGTCTCAGATTGATATTTTCTTGGTACTGCAACTTTACTGCTGTAAGAGTTGTTTTTTGCACATTTGTCAAGACCAAATAACATTCTGTCATCTGAGAAAGTTTTAACCACTTGCAGTTGTGCTTTCATCTTCTCATCTGTTGAACTATGCAGTTTGTCATCCATAAAAAGTAGATGATAAGTCTTTTAAACAAGGTTTTTTTTTGGTAGACAAATTGTAACCATGGCCTAATCTCTTAAGTAAACACTTTTCTGGGTTATAAGGGCAAGTCAAAACAGCAGCAGTGACAAAGAATCACCCTGGAATATCCCCCTTTGCATTTTTATCCCTGGAATAATAACTTCCCTTTGTTATGGCTTAACTGCAAGGTGATTTGCCACTGTATCCGTTACTGTAATGTAATTAATCACTGTAGGGTATATCTTGTATATCTGTTCCTTTATCCATAAATGTTGGATAATGTTTATTTATTGTAATCTATCCATACTATACTTAAATTCTTCCCCTTTTCACAGTTCTCTGTTATGACATTACTTTTTTGTTAAACTTTTTTTATTGCCGTAGTTGAGTTTTTTTCTAAATAACTATAAACTCAGTCTGCATCACTTCCAGTATATAGTTAGTATATCATCAGAAGGCAAGCTTATTGGTATATAGTTTTTAGGACGGCTTACAGATTCACTCTTAAGGAGTATCATTTTTCCTGTTGTTTTCCTGTTGGTGACTGGTATGCATGTATCAGTAAGTCTTACTCAGGGCTAATGTGTAAAGATGTTAATACTCAGAAGTTAGGTAATCCATCTGGTCCTGTGGTTTTACATTTAGGAGATTTTCTTGATTTTGTTTCAGATTCTTTGGCTGTTTCCTCATTTTGTTTCATATCTTCAGTATTTGAACTCCTTACTCTTTCTTTTATTGTTTCTATCCATTCAGCATCTTTATCATGTTCCACATGGTATAGTTTTCCAAAGTATGTCTATCTCTTGTTTTTGGTGATGTTTCTATTCCATTTTGCTTTGTTTCCCAGTTTCTTGCGTATTTGTGTCATCAATAAATTGCTTATTTTGTACTTTTCCTTTACATTTATCTGCATATCTTATAATTTTTTCTGCTTGTGCAGATATCTCTAGTTTGCAGTAGTGTATGATAGTTCCCGGTTTGTTTTGATATTGTTGGTAATGAGTGACCCTGTCTTAATTGCTTTATAGTTTTCTTGATTTGTTGCATCTATGGTGGTATTTTATTTCTTCCCTTCCTTTCCTTTATTGCTGTGTTTTTGTGGTAAGACTTTATCTGCTATTAATTTAGCTGCACAGTAATGTAAACTATTTTCATCTGTTTTACCAAACTTATAACATTGTGGGTCTTATTTACTTTCTGGAATCTATTTCTTTCATTGACCTTGATATGTCTATCCATTAACTTCTTGGGCAGTATGGAATCACAGATGTTCTTTGTTTAGATCACTGTTGTGATAGTCTTATGTATTTTGACTTACCTGCTTAAAGCCTTATGTCTGGTCTGACTTCCAGAGCTCAGCACTATTTCCTCTTCAGGTGTGGCAAACTTCCACTCCTCAGGGTTGTCAGGATGTTCCTTGTATAAAATAAATGCCCGACTATGCCATTTTCGATCTCAACATATTTCACAGCATATGCACTGCTTTGATTGCAGCAATAGTCTAGCATTCAGTCTGCTCTGAAGCTCAGTACAGATAAGTATCCCATTCATGAATTTTACTTTCACTCCTCAGGGTTGTCAGGATGTTCCTTGTATAAAATCAATGCCTGACTATGCCATTTTCGATCTCAACATATTTCATCTCAACATATTTCACAGCATATGCACTGTTTTGATTGCAGCAATAGTCTAGCATTCAGTCTGCTCTGAAGCTCAGTACAGATAAGTATCCCATTCATGAATTTTCTTACTGTTCTCTACTTGTTACTTTTGCTGTTGTTTATAGCTTGTAATGTCTGGCTATGTTGTAGGTTATGGTAGGTCCCAAGATAAGTGTGCTGTTGTGGTAGGCAGAGTCCACATAAGTGTTTACATACCTGCTGTACCTGGTCATGTTGTGGAAGCCCAGGATTCTTGTCCATAAGCCTGGACCTCCAAGTCAGACACCTCTGCTAAAAGAACTTAATTTAAACATAAGCCTACTACCCACATTAGGTCCCCTACAGTTGCCTGGACACTAGGCATGTGGCTGGTCATGACCCCTTCACCCGTCTCTGGTTGTTCCTGAACAATGTATATCCTTGGCTGTAACTTCTTTTAGGCATTTTTCTTTCTGTATGAATGCTCTTCCTGAGTCTGTGTGGATTTTTGATAGTTTATTTAATTAATTCAGTGCTCTAAAGGCATGCCATAAGTGAATTAGAGGTCCTGTTATTTGCCCATAGATTTGTATGCCGTGTGTGTGTGTGTGTTTTGTGTGTGTGTCTGTCCTTACAATAGACTGTGACCTACTTTGCTTTACTCCCTCTATCTTGTACAGATACAGATTTAATAAAACAAACATTAAGCTGTTGATTCTATTTATAGACATAGATGGTAAAACTTGCTTAGGAGCTTGAATGAGCCAAGGGCATGGAGGTGATGATATGTCAACTGTTGGCAGACCTGGCTGTGATTCAGCAGGTCATGGCAATCATCACAGGCATTGGCTCCGACAATGACTTACTAACACCTTACTGCACAGCTAAGGCAGCTGCTGTTCCTAGGATGATAGCATGAGAGAAGCTCCTGTAAACTGAGAAATCCTGCCTTTTAGAATAGATAAGTGCCATGACTCATCACTTAGTTTATACATTTCTGATAATTGCACTATGTTTGATCTTATCGTTTGCATAAGGGTGCTTATTTGCATGTCATTATGCAGTTATTTGCATATTGTAAGTACCAGAATCCTCCCATCTCTGCTCATTTTATGTCACATAATGCTATGTGTTATTTTTTTCTGAATACCCCCATAGCTGCATCATCCCTCTTTTTTTCCATTTTCTAAATGGGGTTAAGGTGTCATGTTAACTGTCACCATCTCTCTTGATTCAATGCCACTCTCCTAACTTCTTTGACAGTCATGCCTGACTGTCACAGTTCTTGTCTCACACAATCTATCAGAGAGCCTACATTGAGTGCAGCAATCAGTAGTTCATGTTTATCAGTTTGATTGGTTATACATCCATCTTTCTATTCCAGGTAACCCAAGCTGGGGCAACTGGACACCAGCTGTCAAGTGGCTTATTGACCCAGGGCTGCTGGGCTTTATGGTGGGTACACACTGGCCAGTAGGGGTGCATACACTCCTCCCACAGCTAGTATGGGTCCCTGTTGTAGGTTGGAGTAGGCCAGGTCATCAACCTACTTATCACTGGCAAATAACCATGCCCATTTTTGACAACACAAATCAATACAACCGAATCACCTAGAGCCAATTTTTACACCGTTGAGTGGCTAGCCCTGACATGGCCTTCTGAATAACCTCTGTAGTCTCCATCACGAGTCATTGATGGGTCTTGTGGTGGCTCTTCATTTTATTCCTAGGGTACTAAGGCATTTGCTTATAATAATGCATGTTTTCTGTGCAGGAGAACTGGTGGCTGGTGTTTCTCTTTTCTTGTAAGTTCTCTATTTTCAACTTCAGTGCAAGATATTTCTCTTCATATCAGGATGCAACTTGACATAGGTCATAGTGCCACTGATGTTATTTAGACAAATGGGGGGACCTTCATAATGTCACTGCAGCATTTCTGTGATACCATAAGATGTATGTCACTGAGATAGGTGTTTAACAATACCATTAAGAATTGAGATTGTAGTGGAACTGATGTCTGAGGGTTAATGTTGCCATGCAATATAATGATTTTCCAATTCACATATGGATGGCTAGAGTTAACACCAGTCATGGAACCTCACTAATTGTACCATGAATGTCACAGTAGGCTCTGATAATTTAGGGTAATGGTTCAGTGGCTACAGCAAATATTTAAGGACACAGTGGGCTTTCTTGCTTAGGCTCTTTATTTCACATGAATGACTGAGAAATATGAGAACCATTTTAATGTAAAGTGTATAATTTCCAATAATACTTAAAGGTTCATAAAGCTTTATAGTTAAGAATGAAATAGACCTGCAAAAAGAAAGGCTTATTTAGTTTCAGAATCAGTGTTGTCAAAGCCATATATCCACAGTGAGGCATTTGCTTTATTTTAACACCCCCCTATGCAGTGTTGATAAAGTGTAACAAAATGTATTTATCTAAGTTGCCTTATTTGATTTTAAGTCTTCTAAACCATGGACAATTTCAATCTCTGAAAAGAAATCACATAATTTGCTCTCTTTGTTGATTGACCAAGTAGAGGATCTATAAGGGGGTACAAAATATTTGACTCTGTGCACTGTGATGACCCTCCACTGTACCAGTAATCAAGGAGCCGTAATCCTCACCATTGGCAACAGTCGGGGGACTTTCACTGAGAGGATGACAGGTACACACACTATTTCCAGATGCAGCCCCATGCATCAAGTGCAGTTTCTCCTAAGAGCACACCGAGATCACAGTCAGTCCAGGACTAGTTTCTTCCTCTTTCTCCAGATCCCCAGTAAGACTTCCCACTGGCACAGATATACAGTTGAGATCTCAGCTGACTGTCCAAGCCAAGGCCTCCAGCATCCTCTCTCTAACCAGTGCTTCGTGTCCCTGCTCAAGTAGCTGACACACACTCTTTGAGATTTGATTTGCACACATACACACACCTGGCAAATGCTAAGACAGGTTTACTAGCTATGCCCCCTTCTTACCAGACTGTAAGATAGTTATGACTGCCACCAGACACTCCTGCCAGCTATTTTAAGGCTTTTCCAAGGGTACCCAATATACTGAGTGAAATTAATACAAATGGTAATTGGACCATGAGTAAGGCTATTAGGAATGACCCACACAGTGTCACCAAATAAATATGCAAATAATCTCAGAATTTACGTATTTCTACAAAGATCAGCCACAATGAAAGGTTTAAATATATTTAATAATAAATAATAAAATAGGACAATACTAAATATCAATTCACAGTGACAGAGTTCACAATGACAAGAAATGTTTAAAACATTGAATGACAGGCTCAGACAAATAAAGAAAAACAATATCTAAGCAAAGCTTCACTGTTTTCCTGACTGTATCTAAAAGAGTTGCTATACCCTAATAACGTACTTAATTGGAGCAAGGCAGATGATGTGGTGCATGGTTCTTGTTATTGCCATGCCCAAGACAGAATAAAGAATGGCTCTGTCTCTCTAAGAGACTTCCCAAAATAATATCTAAAATATTACAGCTGGGATAGCTTGCAGAATGACATCATTTCTGGTCATCTGGCTTCTAGTTCTTATGCAACCCCCATTGCTGGCAGTATTTAGCACCTACCCATAAAAATACACACACAAGGGCATTTGGTCAGATCTTTGGCAGGTGCTGGAAGTCATAAAACAGTTGCATGCCTCCATGCTTCCAGAGTATAATTAATTCACCCCAAAAACAATACAGAAAGCTTCCTAGTACAGACTTTGTGTCTCTGGCTGCATGGAAACCTGTGAGATAGCATCTTTATGGCCTAGCCTATAAAGTGATTTAATTTCAGATATTTTTCTAAAGTTTGCTAGACTGAGTTTAACCCTCCAGTTTCCTCTATTAAAACACATACATTTAAACAGTTACAATAGTGCATGTACATTTCTGTTCTCTCCAGTAAAGGCACACTGTGCATACATTTAATGCACAAACACTGCAAACATCTTTTCAACATAAATGTCTGTACAAATCAATTTGATATACACAGGACATACAGTTCTAATACATTTGTAACATAATACATTTGTAACAGAAGCATCTTGTATAAATCAATTTGATATTCACAAATGACATAAAATTATTTACAAAATTCCAGCTAGCTGTCCTGGCAGTACCTCCCTTCATCACATGCACCACCCAAAATTCTTCCAGATATTGTTTGAAAAGCGTATCTTAAAAAATTCTAAAAGTAAACCTCGCACTCTGTCTCTGTATGTATATCTATATTAATATCAATCTCTGTGTCAAGTGGTCGAACGAACTATAAAAAGAAATCTGAACACATTCATGCCATAAAAGACATCAAATCACAATTTTTTTAATTGTTTGAATCGTAAACATTCAAAAAGCAAAACAAGCAAAAAAAAGTTTTTGCAAGAGGCAACTCATCTACACCCTTCATGGGGGACTGTGCCCACACCTTCCTCTAATTATATATACCAACTCCAGAATGTACTAGAGTGGGAAAAGAGCAAATTCCCTGTCCCCACTGTACTGTGATCTCACACCACATCCAGATACTGGCAAGGTTTGAAAAGTTGATTTTCAAACTTGAGCTGCCAATTCAAGGGTTCTAACTTTTCACAGTTCAAACTGTTGAGTCACACCAACACACACAAACACACACACATATATAAGATTATGTTCCTTTCAATAGGGATGCTTCATCAAATGTGGGAAAGTCACATAGAGGTTTTTGATGTTTTGATGATCAAACATTTGTTTGATCATTTGTAGTTTGGTGTTTTAACATTCTGTTGAAATGCCATCAACCTATTTATGTGTGTGTGTGTGTGTGTGTGTGTATATATATATATAGGTCTACTAATCAAAAAAACCCTTACCGAAAGACGACTTTACCGAGACGAGAACACCAAACGTTACTTTACTGAATGATCACATTACCAAATTTTTTAACAGGATAAGTATGCACTTAGCTAACATGGGAAAAGTTGCCCTTTTCCCCACTTTAGTGCAGTCCCAGAGTTGGTATATTTAGTTGGGGGGGTGTGGGCACACAGCCTCCCACCTGGATGGATTTGACATACTGTGTTGTGTTTCCTTGTTCCATGTTAGCCCAATGGATACTTACCCTAATAAACAATTCTGTAGTGTGATTGTTCGGTAAAGTAACAGTTCGGTATTGTGGTCTTGGTAAAGTCATCGTCGGGTAAGTGGCCTTTCAATTATTAGAAGTAGATCTATATATATATATATATATATATATATATATATATATATATATATATATATGTTAGAGGTTTGTGTATGTATCTATATATATATCTATATGTATGTATGTATGTGTGTGTGTGTATATAAATATATATATATATATATATATATATATATATATATATATATATATATATATATATATATATGTGTGTATGGGTCTACTTTGTTTCGTTGAATCTCATTTCACCAAATTTCATTTCACCCAGACCACTTTGGTGAAAACTCAAATTACTGAAAATTAATTTCAATGAATCTCATTTCACTGAACTACAGTTAGTATATATGGCACTGTGTAGAGTACTGTAAGGCAAGTAAAAGGTATATGCCCTTTTCTTGACTGTAGTGTGATCCTGGCTTTAGTATGTATATATATATATATATATATATATATATATATATATATATATATATATATATATATATATATATATATATATATATATATAGAGTTATGTGGGGTGTGGAGGGTGTAGACCCTCACTTAGTTTGAGTACATATTTTCTTCTGGAGAGAGTTAGTCATTTTTGTTGCAACTATGCACGTCTATTGTTTAAAATGTATTGCTTTGAAGTTTTTGGTAAAATACAATATGAAACAAGGTGGGGGGCTACGCACCCCACACCCCCCATTGTGGGGGGCTGTACCCCCCCATACACCCTGACTATATATACTAACTCCAGGATCGCACTACAGTGGGAAAAGTGGCATATACCTTTTACTTGCCTTACAATACTCTACACAGTGCCATATATACTAAGTTCAGTTTAGTCAAATGAGTTTTCAGTAATTTGTGTTTTCAGCAAAGTGGTCGGGGTGAAATGAAATTCAGTGAAATGAGATTCAGCGAAACAAAGCAGACACACACACACACACACACATATATATATATATATATATATATATATATATATATATATAGGGTCTATATCAGTTCCGTGAAAATCCATTTCAGTGAATACCAAAAGAGCGACATGTATCAGTCGAATTGCAAATGGACCGAATGCACTAAACCTCAAAATTTAAAACATCGAACGGTCATAATTGGCCAACCCCACCACCCACTACAAACTACCTACCCAAGCAAAATAAATAAACCACATACATACATTAACCAAACCCTACTCATAACCCTAAAGTAAAGCATCAAAACCCAACTTCTAACCCTACACCAAACCCCACATAAACAACTATCTATGCACTATCCTTAACCTCTCCCTAACCCTAACATCCGTAACAATCGCACACTTCCCCTAAGGAGATATACCCAAACAAAATAAATAATACACATAAATAGATTTAACAAAACCCTACTTCTAACTCTACACTAAACCCCACATACACAACTATCTATGCACTATCCTTAACCTCTCCCTAACCCTAATGTCCGTAACCACTGCACACTTCCCCTACGGAGATATACCCTAACAAAGTAAATGTTGTGTCTTTCGGCTTTTCCCGGTTAGGGGTCGCCACAGCGGAACTCCGGTCTGCTAATGATTGGCAGTAGATTTTTATGTGCCGAGTTGCCAGCTCTAACACACAACCTTCAATGAAGGTACGCCCATTCACGCATGTCTCCACACAGGAGACGCTCTAGCTGAGAATCGAACGGGACAACGTCTTACTGTAAGGCGACAACGCTACCGCAGCACCACCACCGCAGTACCCTAACAAAGTAAATAATACACATAAATACATTTAACAAAACTCTACTTCTAACACTACACTAAATCTTACATACATTACCTATCTATACACTTACCTTAAACCGCATCCTACCCTATGGTACATAACTATCGCACACTTACCTTACGTGGCTGTACCGCAGACAGGCCAACCAAAACACTTTGACATTTCGGATTTCGCTGTTTTGGACTTTCTGCGTTTATGTAGTTTGCGCAATACATGTTGATCATTTCGTATTCGCGGAAATGGCATTTAGATAATCTGATACGGACCTATATATATATATATATATATATATATATATATATATATATATATATATATATATATATGTGTGTGTGTATGTATGTATCTAAGCCAGAAATGTAATAATAAAGTATCTAATATTACTTCCTGAATGACCTTGACTCTCTTAAGTTTACAAGTCAGATTCTTTTTTTGAGTAAACAAAGTAGGAAAGTGTACATATGTCTGTCTATCTGTCTCTGGTCTTTTATGTATACTGTTGGACATATATAACAGTCAAAAGCATCCAGTAACATAACTTATGTACATATGTACAGACCAAAGGCAGCCATTTCAGGGTATGGTTTTATATACATTACTCTACAGTACACTGAAATAACCATACTTAAATGCATTCAGTCCCTTTTGTGATAGAGTGGTCCTTACTGCAGGGACAAAAATTCTGGCAAGCTTCTTTTCATTTACAGCATGAATCTTAGAATCGTAAAGGACAGGATTCTTGTTTAGTACCACATGGTGGTGAAAAACAACCAGCCTGTGAATGATAAATGATGTGACAATATATGTATTGCTAGCTCTGAAATCATGATACAGTAAACATCTGTATCCAAAACAAAAATGTAATTAACTTCCTAAAGCCTTTGTTGAAAAAAACTCAAAACACTTGTACCAGTGCCATTGTGTACAGGGATACAGCCCTTTGACCTATGTGACTTGGGTTTGTTTTGCAGCTCGGCATCTGAGATGCTGGTGGGTAAGGATCAAAATGACCATCCACAGGACAATGGCATTTGTCTAGGAGTTCCCTGCAGGGAGGTGTAGTCCATAGAGGGGAGCTGCCCTCAGAGTTAATAGATAAATGCAGGAAGGAGGATAATCAAGCGGTATGTCATAAATAAAAAAAATCCTCCGTGGAAGCTGTCAGTAGCACAGACCCTGAGGATGCCCTTAGATTCCATTCTGGCACCACCCTTAGGACAGAGATAGTCTGGGTTTGCTGGAGAGGCTAGTAGACCTAACAATGGCTGGGAGAACTAGAGTAAACTAGCAAGAATGAAGAAAAGAAACAAAAATAAGCATAAAACAAAGAAAACTCAAGACATGTATATGTAAGATAAAATTACAGGCACTGAATATGGTTATAATGGAAGATTAGTTATTTGTGCCCAGTTTGTAAAAAGCATTCTGCTGTAAGTCTAATAAAGTATTGTGCTTAATCATATTATTGGCAAAGCTTGCATAACCTAACAACTCTACAGAAGCTTTACTTTAGATTTAATACATTGTGTATCATTTTGTCATCTATAATTCCGTAGGTTGTCAGAAAACATCTAGTTTTGAGTGGAATCATCCCTTCACCTAGAATAATTCCAAGATATAATGAGAAGATAATTGAGTTCAACAATTGGCTAAGTTTCTGGTGTCATTCTAGGGGGGGTCCATTTCGAATCATGATGGGATGAAAGGGTTGACGATCCAACTTGCTTTGCAAATGATAGTCTGCATCTTTTGTTCAAGGGTTTCTACATAGTGACTAAGGCTGCTGTTATCGTCCTGTTGTGCTTTATTTTAGACAGATATAGGCGCAGGAAGCTGTTAAAGACTGTTGGGGGGTGGAGGGTGACAGGGGCATTTAGTGAACTAAAAAAGGTAATTTTTTTATATCTGTTTGCTACCATATCGATCCTTAGATCCAAGTTGCATTTGAATATGAATGGATGAGCTTTGCTTTATTTTTATGGATAGTCTGTTCCAGAACAGTGATAGCCTCTGCGATATAAATCCATCTCTCCACAACATTCAGTTTAGATACCTGGACTGAGTATTTCTGATGCCGTTTGACTTGCTGATGTTCAGTAGGTCCATCTGTATTATGTCGGAGGATGCCTTGTATGCCAGACATGTCACCTCTTAGCACTCTGCACTCTGTAGGATATTGAGAATAGTAATACATCTTTGAGGTGGTCCATGCAAGACCTATTGTTTAGGACTTGTATCCTTTTAGTGAGGTATCTCTGAAGGCATTCCAATTGTTGCATGGGGCTGGACAGATGCATGCCAAAGTGGGCATTATACAAAATGATTGACATAATGAGAGCTTTGTAAAGGGGGACAACAACATCTCTAGATCTAGTCACAATCAATTTTTTTTATAAGCTGTGCAAAATAGAGAGGCTTTCTTATGACTCTGGGGCACATGTTGGTCAAACGTTAGGTCACTGTACACACAAGTTCCCAAATGCCAAACAATTGGATCAGTTTTCAGAGGGCATTGTCATGATTCTGACACCAGTTATTATTTGGGACAAACCTTCCTGCATGATGGTTAAGTCATTTGGGGAATCAATAACTTCTCCTAGCTTGCAGCCATCTCAAGTTTAGCTGGCCAAAGCTCTTTGGTATTTCCTTTTACTTTTGAGATGTATATGCCAAACAGAAAAAGTCTCAGCACTGAACCCTGGGGGACTCCCATTGGTTACTAGGCTCTTCCCATTTTGATCTCCTGCATCCTGTGAGCCAAGTTGGCAATGCAACTGGTGATGTAAGTGTTTGCTCCTGCATTATTCATCTTTTGTACTACACCTGAGTAGGGGATTGTGTCAAAAGGCTTGGCCAGGTCAAGGTAATGTCGTGTGAACTGTTTTACCTTCATCCATTGCTTTGGTAACAAGAGTAAAGCTTAAATTTTGCCCATGATTTTTAGCCTTTGACACTTTCCTCTGGGCTGTTTTCAAACACATTTTTAGGGCCATGCATACATGTATACATTCCTTGATTCACCTTCCTGATTGTATTAAATTGTATTCCTTGTGTAATACAGCACCAGTTGTTAGAATGTGTTTTAAATCTGTAGTTTTTAACAGTCTTCAGGTAAGCAATGAAACAAAATGTATGAACCAATAATGACAAAACAAAACTACCCATTTTAGAAAATTTCAACCATAAAAGGCCACTCAAACTTCTCATAATCCACCAATATCAGTTGTTGTGTCTTTCGGCTTTTCCCAGTTAGGGGTCGCCACAGTGGAACTCCGGTCCGCTAATGATTGGCAGTAGATTTTTACGTGTCGGGTTGCCGGCCCTGACACACAACCTTCAACGAAGGTACGCCCATTCACACATGTCTCCACACAGAAGATGCTCTAGCTGAGAATTGAACAGGACAACGTCTTACTGTGAGGCGACAACGCTACCGCAGCACCACCACCACAGATCTTCTTCTTCCGGCTTTTCCCGGTTAGGGGCCGCCACAGTGGATCACCTGTCCGCTCATGATTGGCAGTGGAGTTTTACGGTGTTGAGTTGCCAGCCCGGCGCCCAACCTTCCACAGAAGGCACACACACACACACACACTCACACCTAAGGCCAATTTATAGTGTCCATTTCACCTACAGCATGTCTTTGGGATGTGGGAGGAAACCGGAGCACCCAGAGGAATCCCATGCGACCACAGGGAGGATATGCAGAGCGCACAGAAGGCACCCCAGCTGAGGATCGAACTGGAGAGCCTCTTGCTGTGAGGCGGCAATGCTAACCGCTGTACCACCACCGCAGATAAATATGCAAAATGTCTGCAGATTAAGTCATCCAAATAATTCCACATTTGAAGGATCTCTAACTAATGAAGAGGTTGCTGCTAGGAAACAACTCTATATTTCATTGTTTCATCTAAAAATAACTTGGCTTTTGCCCTTGAAGAATAAATTGCCTATGTTATATTAAAAAATGATAAGCTAATAATATTGCAACAGGGAATGGATGGCAAACTGATAATAGGTTCATAGTTACTAGGTAACTCCTTCAAAGGAGGACATTCACAAGACTGTAGCATCCACTCCCTTTAAAATACAACATATTACAGTATCAGCGATCTATTTGCATACTGTGGGAATAGAACCCACAGCTGTCAGCATCAAAAGTAAGCTACTACCTGTTGTGCTAACAATGCAAACGGTCTTGGAATACGCAATGCTAAACTTATCTTCCCCTGAAGCTCTCAGCTCCTTGTAAAATTTTTTATTTATTTAACATTTTTTTAACCAGGAAAGTCAGACTTGGAAGAAAGCCAATTTTCAGCAGAGGCCCAGGGAGAAATGCATGTCTGTGTAACATGGGAGGAAACCGCAGTGCTAAACTTCTCTTCCTCTGAAGCTCTCAGCTCCTTGTAAAAATTTTTATTTATTTAACATTTTTTTATCAGGAAAGTCAGACTTGGAAGAAAGCCAATTTTCAGCAGGGGCCCAGGGAGAAATGCATGTGTGTGTAACATGGGAAGAAACCAGAGTACCAAGAGGGAACCTACCCAAATACAGGGGAGGATATACAGATTCCACACAGAAGGCACCCCAGCCAAGGATCAAACCACATAACCTCTTGTTATGAGGCAACAACACTACCACTGCACCATCCACTTGACACTACTAAATCTTTATATTTCACAGCAGAAGAAATCTGGAAAAAGCCAAAATTTATTTGGGGGAGCAAAGTGCTAAAACCAGGGACACATTTTAAATATTGCTTGTATAATCTTAGAAAGCTGCTAAAATAGTGTTTTGTGTTACTGTGTGTTTCCAAATAAAAAGATGGTAAGACCGAAACTTAAAGGGCTTTCATTATGATTTGCCAGAAAGCCACAAATCTTAAGAGGAACAGACCAAAAGTATGAGCCAAACGCCCCGAATCACATGTTCATAGGTTCATAGGTTGGTACTAGGCTATCAGCCCTAGGGCCTATACAAGCCTAGCCATAACAATTCCCTGGCTATTTCTTCCCACATTATTTACTTTCCTGGTGTGGGTAGAAAATGCAGGACCCTGTACCTAAGGTACAGGGTTTGAGCCCAATTACACACACACACACACACACACACACACACACACACGAAATATCACTTTGGAGCTACAAACAAGAAATATCGCTTTGGAGCTACTGCATAAAATAAATGGAACTAGCACTAAATGGCCATCACTATCACTTTGGAACTATGCCCCTTTTTGATATAAATCCAATAGCATTTTACCTACAAACTGTAGCACATAAATGATTCCAGACATTAAACAACTTGAATACATCCTTGGTTAAAGCATTACACTTGTAATTATGTGCAAATGACCTCTAGAAACAGTCATCAACATCTTGGAATACTATGCAATATCAAGTGGTATCCAACGTCAGAGCCCATTCTAACGACAAAATAACTGACTGTAAATGTTTTGAAACCTTGATGACAATTTGTAAATATCATTCTAAGCAATGCCTCAAATATTTCATCAACTTTCACACTGTTCTCACGCCACCATGGGAACAGCCAGCAATTCCTCGTACAGTAAACTCATGCACTGCTACTTCCTATGTTTTTTATTCTGTATATTTGAAATACAGAATTAAAAATGCAATGCATACACTAACATTACTACAGTCAAATCTGTAACAATCTGTGTACCATTTTGTGACTGGTTTGATTCAAAACCCTGATTAAGTTAGACATGCTGCAATTTGACTTCATGAAGAACAGGTCTTGCCTGCTGAACTTTATCATAGGTTTGTAGGTGATTCCTAAGCTAATGTCTCTAGTGACAAGTTTTAATACACTAGAGTTATTTTAAGGGATTTATGTAGGTGTGGTGCCCGAAGCAGAAGCAGTTCACAAGTGCCAGTCGGCCGACTCCTGAAATCTTCGTTTTCGAGTTTCAGAACCGAAGTCTTCAACTAAAGCTAAGTACCCTGTTGGGGAAACTTTTTCTTGCTCCTTACCGATGTCAGTAAAAGTTAATAATTGCATTACTTGTGGAAAGCAAATACCTCATAAAGATTTTCATTCGTACTGTATTCCTTGCCTAGGCCCTGACCACGACGTACCTTGCTGTCGGTTTTGTGCTTTATTTAATCAGCGCACTATCCGTCATCGGTATAATTTCACCTCTAAATATTTTGGTTCTCAGTTTAATTATCCAGAAATGTCATCGGTTAGCCATCTGACTACTGGGATTCCGAAAAAATGCAAAGATAAAGTCAGAGACAGGCCGCCGAGGTCCAAAACTGCCGACGACGCTTCTAAGCCAGTCGCCAGTGTGCCAGTACTCAGTGAGGTGCTTTTGCAGCCCCTGATACCCGCTACTTCTGATTCGCAGGCCTCTGAGACCCATTCAGAGTCCGGTATGCAGCGAGATGCTTCAACTATGGAACCTGCGGATGTCTCTACCTTGGATGGGTCTGGAGCCGTTGTGCAGGCACCGGCTTCTGAGGGTGTATTCAGGCCTATGGACTTGCATATTAAATGGACGCCTCCTTCTTTACTTAGGCCTAAATCTCTATCCATGCCTAAACAAATGACGCCCAGGCCACATGCTTAGGCCTCTATGTCTATAAAACAAATAATAAGAATGGCTGAACATCTAATAACTGTAATCAGGGGTAGCTAACCCCCCCCCCCCTTCTAAGAGGCCTAGGACTGAAGTTGATTATGAATCTTCTGATCAGGATTCAGTTTTTTCTGATTCTTCTGATGATCTGGATTTGCCCTTATCTGCTTATGAAGATTCTGATACAGAGGACTCCATTCCCTCTGCTTCCCCTCCTGAGGATTTTTCTTTTGTGGAAACCTTACATACTCTAAGGGAGCATTTCCACTGGGAAAGCTAAGATTTTTCTGATTCAAAAAAGAGGCTTAGGGATTTCCTTCTCCTACCTCAGCATAGGCCTTTAGCTATTCCTCCTGTACTAGACATTGTTGATGATGCTTTTTCAGAATCTAGTTTGGCCCCTGATTCCCTGCCTCCTGCTCCCAGAAAACCTGACAGATGCTACAGGGTCTCTGAGTCCCACCAGTTCCTTTTCAAAAAACCTATTGCAGATCCAGAGTCCATTTCACAGGGGCCCAAGGGCATTAAGGCTTCTACTGCTAAAAATCCTACCCCTTCTGATAGAGACTCCAGGGTGCTGGATAGATGGGGTAAGAAGGTTTACACTTCTGCAACCTTGGCCATTAGGGCTTTAACTGCCAGTTTCATATGTTAAAGTATCAGCAACATGTTATTGGACTGCTTAAACAGAAAATTATGTTGATTCCTAACTGTGTGGAAAATAAAGAATTGCAGGATTGTTAGAGAGATTGGTCCTTCGAGCCGGATCCCTCTCTTCACCTCGGATCAGACAGCCAGGTGGCTGAAACCGTACGGGGAAGAAACCAAATCAGTTCTTCTGCAATATAAAGACCTCCGACTGAATTGTTGTCAAAAGAGGCCAGTCACCTTCTGATCTGCAATTGAAGGACGGGTATCCGCAAATCAGTGGTCAATCATGTAGGCTCAGGTAAGGTGTGTTTTGCTATTCTGTTTTATTCAGTCAGGGACAGGCAAGTGCATTTTCTGTTAGATTGTATTTTAATTCAGTCAGGGACAGGAAAACTGCATTTTCTGTTAGATTGTATTCTAATTCAGTCAGGGACAGGAAAACTGCATTTTCTGTTAGATTGTATTTTAATTCAGTCAGGGACAGGAAACTGTATTTTCTGTTAGATTGTATTTTAATTCAGTCAGGGACAGGAAAACTGCATTTTTTGTTAGATTGTATTTTAATTCAGTCAGGGACAAAAAAAATTGCATTTTCTGTCATAGACTAGGTGAACAGGATAGTAAAGGTTAGACAGTCATTCTGAAGAGACTATAACAAAATCCGTGGTACACGTAAAAATTGAAGGTAATAGATAATATTACTAAAGCTAACTACGTAGTAAGCAAATGGGTAATTATAACTGTGGTGCAAAAACATCAAAAAAAAACCCACCATTAACAGAAGATGGTAAATATATGCAGGTACAGCGCCCAGATAATGTTAGATATTTTTCAAAATGGGTAACTAAACATGATTTTGATGGAACATTAGATAAATCTTCACTTCTCAAATTGATAAAGCAATTAAAAGCAGACTCCAAGGGGAAAGTTAAAAAACAGCGACAATTAGGAGTTCCCCAGGCACACAGATGGCTGGAGGAAGCAAATCGAAGAGACCAGAAAGAAAAAAATTCTAAAACAATGTTTTTAGATAAAGAAGATAACCACCTAGTGCTAGCTTCAGCACCCCCTCCCCCACCAGCATACGGGGCAAATAATCAACATAGAGTGCCTCCTCTACATCCTGTAGTCACAGGAGGTGAGGATTCTGTAAAAATAAAGCTAGTTAAAGTTAGGGGTCCAATAGGGACTAGGTCCAAAACAAAAAACACAGATGATGATGATAAAAATTTCGAAGTCTGGCGATTGTTTAGTGAAACCCAGGCCACGACTAGTGGGGAAGAAGAACTCTGTCCTCTTATTGAGGTACCTAATCCCAGAGCAGGTCAGGATAACCAAGACCCTACTTTATTAGTATATAGACCCTGGAGTCCTGAAGATATTAGGAAGGCCACTGAGGATATTCCCCACCCTAGGATCAACTTTCCAAAATTTTCAGAGGACCTGCAAGATATGAGGCTAAGCTATAACCTAAATGGAGAAGAGATAGAAAAAGTGGTAAGACAAATTATAGATCCAGACTGGCACATGGTCTGTGGTGATTGGAATCCTCATGACACTCAGCAGAGACCCCTTCCACATAATGATGTAGGGTTAGATGCCCAGGTGAAAAACCAAATTTCTGATAAGTGGAAACCATGGGCAGACTGGACCTGTATTAATCAGTGTGTCCAGCAAGAAGGTGAGTCAGTTGACCGCTATTTTGCTAGGCTCATAGAGTGCTTTAACAATCATTGTGGGATGAAAATCCCTGACAACCAGACAGCAGACTCCCCCTATGAACAACAGTTAAAAAATGCCTTTCTGAAGGGGAGCAGTGCTCCTATTAGTAGTTTTATTACAAAACACATGGCAGATCATTGTACAAGCAGATTGCAACCACTGCTTGAGTATTCAAGGCATGCTGAGAGGCACTTTAATAGCAAAAAGAAAAAGAAAATGCAGGTATTTTCATTAGAAGACGGAGCTGAGGTATATGTGGTACATCCAGGAAAAAAGGGCAAAAATAGGGAAGGTAGGCAGTCTGACCAACGGCGGGTCACCTTATTGCATAACAATTCTACAATCCCCTATCAAGGAAAACAGTAAAGTATGTCTGCTGAATAATTCCAACAAGAAAGACTTTCTATTGATTGCACCAAATTTCATGTGTTATACCCAGGCCTGAGCCAGGACAGCCAGCAGCCCTTGCTTTCCCCTTCTACATAACCTTCACTATCTCATCCCTCCCACCTGTATAGATCTCCTCCCCTTGTTTTTTTACTTTTTTAATTCCCACTCTCCAATCTGTAGACCGCCATTGTTACTCCCTCTTAAGCTAACCAGCTATACTAGACTTGCCCACTAGATGGCACCCTAATTCCAGACTTTTTCTACTCTTACCCTTTTTCTCTTTATCAACTACTTACCCCTGTTCTTACCTTCAGTAGTCCCCGAAGTGCTATTAGCTGTCTCTTTTGTTTCCTTCTTTTCTACTGTCCATTGATACCTCCCCAGTCCTCTCTCCCTCTTTCTTTTCTTTTTTCCCATTTTCCCTGCACATTTACAGACTAAAGACACTTTCTAGACTCTATTATTTTCCATTCCATCACTAGAACTAGCCTAGCTGATTGTTTTTCATTAACTGATTCAGTATCTGTTTCTATCCGCTCCGTTCGCCCTGCGGGCTCACTTCACTCCTTCCCTACCCCCAATTCCCACCCACCCCCAGAGGTCCTACCTTTATACTTCCTAAACCACACCTCTTTCTCCTCCTGTCACTCTCCAACCACACCCCTTCCTCTTACCATTACCTTCTAACCACACCTCTTCCCCTCACCTGTACTATCTAATAATACCTCATTATTAGACAATTTCCTCTTTACAATCACTCTTCCCTCTATCTTTTCTCCCTCCAAACTCTCCTATTACCTAACTCCACAAATATTACCCTCTCACTACTCTCCTCCTAGAACACCATACTCTACTCACTCTCTTGTTTCCACGCAATAAACTTCTTTCTTCTACATACAAAGAACCTATATCTATCCATATAATGAATACTCAATCCACCCCATCCTTTATCACATTCTTATTCACACTCTCACTATTACCTCCTTTAATCTTTACTCATCTTTTCACCTCATTTGAAAATCCACTAGACCCAAACCAAAACTATCACAAAAAAGAAACCAACTCTCCAAACTCACCTTTACTTTTTATTCATGCTAACATAACATCCTCAGCTAACTACATACTTCCTAAATATCATAGAACTCTACACACAAAGTACAACAATCTAATCCCCAAAAAATGTCTGTCTCTATACAGCAGATTCAAAAACCCATACTATCTAAGCCTTCTACTCTATTTAAAGGATGGTGACATTCACGCTAACCCAGGCCCCCAACAACTCCCATCTCTCTCCTCAACTTCAAATAATCACCTACCCAAGCCCTTTCTAGACCATCTAACTCCCTATTAATTGCTCATCTTAACATATGCAGTATAAACAATAAAGTAACTCAACTCCAAGCTCTAACAGAAATCTATTCCTTTGATATTCTCTGCTTAACAGAAACCTGGCTAAAACCTTCAACCAAAGATAATGATATCATCCCACCTGGATATAATATCCTGAGACTAGACCGAACATCTAAGAAAGGTGGAGGGGTCGCTATCCTATATAAACCTAGCTTACAATTAACCACTCATTAAACAGCAAACCACCTATAGACTCCAATGCAGAAATTCTTATCACCAAACTTATTCTTAATTCCAAATCCATCGATGTCATCTGTATGTATCTACCTCCTGGTAATAACATAGCAACCATGGAAAATATACTTTGCTGGCTTTCCCAAAACCTGCCTCAAGAAACCATAATCCTAGGTGACACAAATATTGACTGGACCTGCTTATGCAGTAACCTCCCCTCAAACCATATTAACCTTTATGGGTATTCCCAAACCATTACCTCCCCTACCAGAATAAATAAATCTAACAAGAAATCAAGCTTACTAGACTGGATCCTCATTAATCATCATCCTCACATCTATGACTCAGTAACTCTCCCTGATGATTTAAGTGACCACTCTCTTACCTATATCATCAGACATAAAATCAACTTTCCCTCCAACATCCATTAAAAACATCAGGTCTAAAAAGTACTTTAATCCTGAACTTTTCCAGATGGAACTAAGAGCATGCAACTGGTCACCCCTACAATATCTACATTTAGATGAAGCCGTTAGTTACTTTAACTCTAACTTCCTTGCTATCCTCAACCACCATGCCCCAACCAGACTAGTTAGAACCAAAACCAAACATGCTCCCTGGCTTTCCAAGGAAACCAAACATAAAATCAATGTTAAAAACAAACATTGGGCAAAATGGAGGAAAACAAAAAACCCTATAGACCAACAGACATTTAGACAACTACGAAATGAAGCTAAGAAAGCTATCATATCTGACAAAAAAACTATTACCTCCAACCCCAACAAGCCAGTCAAAACAAGCCAGAGAAATTTTGGTGTAGTATCAACCAATTACTCCACTCAGGGCAATCCACTACTCCAAACCCTCAAAACACTGAACACAAAACACCAATAAATATAGCAAATTCTTTTAACACCTTTTTTACTGATGCTATACAAACAGTAGCTAGTCAACTATCACCTAACAACTTCACTCTACCTTCGAAAGAATCAACCTCACCCCCTACTTTTCATTTTCAACCCATTCCAACATCATATATTCTAACCCTTCTACAGAAACTGAAACCATGCTCCCGCTCAGCAGACCAACTATCTGCTGAATTCCTACAACAATCCGCCAAAGCTATTGCCTATCCCATTTCTATCCTGATCAACAGAACTATCACTGAAAGTTATATCCCCAGTTTATGGAAAATTTCCTATATTGTCCCCCTCCACAAAGGAGGACAATCCACTGAACTCTCCAGTTACTGCCCCATTGCCCTCTTCTCACCTCTAGCAAAGATCATGGAAAAATGTATCCACAATCAATTGCTTGACCATCTAATACAAAATAACCTACTAGCCAACTGTCAACATGGTTTTAGACCTTCACATAGCACTACTACTGCCCTTCTTTCCTTCACAGACTGTATCAACAACAACCACAACCTTAACAAACTCTCTTCAGCCCTATTCATTGACCTGTCTAAAGCTTTTGACATGGTAAATCACCAAATTCTCATCACTATACTGAAATCCTTGTCACTAGATACATCCTCCATAAAATGGTTCCAGTCTTACCTGGATAAAAGACAACAGGCCGTACTATGGCACAAGTCTCTCTCAACTCACCTGCCTGTCAACCTCGGAGTCCCACAAGGGTCCATCCTTGGACCACTACTTTTTTCCATATTCTTCAATGACCTCCACCTTGCCATCCCCCAAGCTACATGCATACAATATGTGGATGACTCTACATTGATATGCTCAGCCCCCTCCTCCTCTGAACTTCTCTATATTACTCAACAAGTATTTAACACAGTCGAGCAATGGTTCACACATAGATGCCTGCTCCTAAATCCCAAAAAGACTAAACTCCTTCTTTTCTCTCCTACTAAGAAATCTCCCCCATTAGATTTCTCAGTTAACTCTACCAATAAAACCATTATATCCCCTGAACCAACCACCAAACTATTAGGAGTCACCATTGACAATAATCTGAACTTTGATATCCATATTAACAATACCATAAAAACTGTCAACAAAAAGCTAGGCTCTCTCTATAGGATAAAATCCTTTCTCCTACCTTCAGCTTGAACCACAATAGCACACACTCATCTTATCTCTTCTCTTCTCTATGCCTCACCTATTTTTACTAACCTATCAAAAAATAATCTTAACAAATTGGAAATGTCCTACAATAATATTGCCAGATTTGCAACAGGCAACCCATTTAGAACCCATCACTGCCTTAATTTAAAGCAGCTAGGATGGCTTGAACTACAAAATCTAATTAAATTTCATCAGCTAACTATAACCCACAACACTGTTTACAAACCATCCAAAACACCTATTCTTTCCACACTAATCACTCCCTATAAAAACCTGGATTCCTTAAGGTCTTCTCAGAAACTTCTAGTACATAACAACTAAAACAAACAATAAAGCTGGTGACTCCCTTTTTTCTAATATAGTTGGAAAAGCCTGGAACCTCCTTCCAAATGAACTCTCCACACTTCCCTCACTACCCTATTTCAAAAACAAATTGGAAGTATTCCTCAAACCTCATTGGTTATGCCCATCCTCTAAACCTGACTAGTCTAACTGTCTTTATATACTCTGATCTTCCAAACCCATTAACGCATTAAAAGCAACAACTTCCTTATTAAACTATGTTACTAATTATCTCTTGAATACCTTGATGGTATTTGCATTCCTTTATTATGCCTGTATTTCTGCATTGTAAACTATAGATTGTACTTGTATCCTTTATTATGCCTGTATTCTGCGCTGCAAATTTTACGGTGATAACCTGTTATACATACTGTAAATAGCTTTTATCTATCTGATGTATCCTAAGATGTTGTGTTAATTGCATTGTCCTAGCTTTGGAACTTAACTCCTCGGACCTCTACTGAAAATGGACATATATCCAGTTGGACTAGCCCGGTCAACAAATGTAAAATAAAAATAAAAAATAAAAATTTTGAGGGACGTAAAAAGAGGGGAGAATGTTTTAAATGCGGGAAGAAAGGTCACATGGCAAGGGATTGCAAAGGGAATAATAGGACAAGGACGGATGAACAAAAAGGTGATAACTGACTATATGATAGTCAGGAAGCACAGAGAAGGGTTACAATACAAAGCAGGACAAATGGTAATGTAGAAGTAAAAATGGAGGAAGCACAAGATGGTGGAGGGGATGACAATGAAAATGAAAGTGATGAGGTACTGGACTTGGCACTTCTGTGCTTAGAACTCTTTTTAGCAGATACCAAGCCAGAAGTCACTCTTTTGGTAGAAGGAAGAGAGGTTAGCTTTTTGTGTGATTCTGGGGCTTCACAGACCCTAATACATCTCTCCGAATTACCGGAGTGTATACGGTCTTCAGATTACATATTTGTTAAGGCTGCAAATGGACAGCTATACCGGGAGCCTCTCTCACACAAAATTATGATCACAGATCCTGTAACAGGGTTGACACAGAGAAGTAAAATTGTAGTGTCTGCAAAATGCCCAATAAATCTCTTAGGCAGAGACTTGATGCAGTTATTTGGCATAGCGGTGGTTCCAACTATACGAGGGATGCAAGCACAACAATAGACTGACATCTGCGAAGTGCATGATACCTGTGTAGTGCAGCCAAGAGGTGAGATGTTTTACTGGTACAGTCAGGACCTGATTACTACTGGCCCAGGGACTGTAACCAAGGAATTAATGGATTTGGCCATTAGTAAATTTCCCCCATTAGATATTAAGAAGCAGCCATTACTGCACTGCACTCTGTATTTTCGTGACACACAAGGGCCAGATGAGGACTACAGAGATAAGCTGTTTAAATATCCCATAGCTAGGCTAGTGTTACGTAACCTATACTGGGATACAATGGGAAATATCATAGCCAGCTGCTTTCTGCCTAAAGAAATGACAGCACTTTACAAATCTGACCTCCTACCACATGTAAACCTCACTAAAGACAAAAACACAAAATGGGTAGAGTTGGGCAGGAATATTACCAGATGGGAAAACAGATCAGAGAGGAACTTTCAGAGCAGGGAGTACAGGTACAAAAATTGAACTGGGTAACTCAGACTAAGCCAGCAGTACACCTACATTTTCGCAAAAATATTTGACAAATACTCCTGTTAAAAGAGGAAGAGAATGCTCTGAAAGGTATTCCAGATAAACTGTGGTCCACAGGGAAATCAGATATAGGCCTTATTCGCATGGCAGGACCAGTGGTGATTACTCCAAAATCAACTTTTAGACCTCAAAAACATCAGTACTCACTGAGAAAAGATGCAGAGGCAGGGATAAAGCCCATTATAGCTGCACTCCTTAAAAGTGGTGTGTTAACTGAATCTCCTGATTCACCATGTAACTCATCTTTGTTCCTAGTTAAGAAGGCAAATGGAGAGTGGCGCATGGTTTAAGACCTGCAGGCTGTAAATGAGGCAGTAATACCTAGGGCACCTATGGTACCTGATCCACATACACTCTTAAATGTGTTAAAACCTCATCAGAAATATTTTTCTGTAGTAGATATTAGTAATGCATTTTTCTCAATTCCGATACATCCAGACAGTAGATTCTGGTTTGCATTTACTTATCAGGGTAAAAGATACACATACACTCGACTACCACAAGGTTATTGTGAGAGCCCCATGATATTCTCACAAGAGATGTCAAGTAATTTAGCAAGATTTAGCCCACTGAGAAATAGTCAAATCCTGCTTTATGTTGATGTTATCTTATTAGCAGCTCCCACTTTACAAGCTTGCCGAGAAGACACGCTAGCATTGCTACGATTTTTAGCTGCTGAGGGACACAAGGTGAATAAGGAAAAATTGCAACTCTGGAAAAAGCAGGTCCGATATTTGGGTTATATAATATTTGATGGAGTTATAACCTTGGATGAGGACAGGAAAATAGCTATTTTGCAGGCTCCAAAACCTATTACCAAAAAGGAAATGATGTCCTTTTTGGGTACGACTAACTTCTGTTGAAGTTGGATTCCAAACTATGCTTTGGAAGTGCCACCCTTGTCTGACCTCATATACAAAAAGCCTATGGCAGCACAGGACCCGGTGATTTGGACACCAGAGGCGGATTTAGCCTTTTGTAATTTAAAACAGTTAATAGCGTCTTCTTTTGTCTTGGGGTTATCAAATTATCACAAGCGCTTTTTTCAAACTGTAGACTGTAAGCATGGCTATATGACATCAGTCCTGACACAACAACATGGGGATAAGCAACGTCCCATTGCTTATTATTCGTCACAGTTAGATCCAGTGGCACGGTCATTACCACATTGTTTTCAGGCGGTTGTTGCAGCTGCTATGGCAGTGCAGGCTTCGGCCTCAGTGGTTTTGTTTCACCCACTCACCCTAAGGGTCCCTCATGCAGTAGCAATTATTTTGTTACAAGAAAAGGTAGCATACCTTTCCCCAGCTAGACATCTCTCCTGCATGACTGTTTTGCTGAGCCAGCCTCACATGACAATTGGATGGTGCACAACCCTGAATCCATCAACTCTGCTTCCTACCCCTGTAGATGGTACTCCACATCACTGCCTGCAGGAGATCGAGCAGACAACATTACCTAGAAAAGACCTCACAGATATGCATTTAACAGATGCTGATCTGACATATTATGTAGATGGCTCATGCAAAAATAACCCAGCAGGACAGAACCTAGTGGGCTATGCTGTAGTATCCGACACAGAGGTTATCGAGGCAAAACCCTTACCACGACATTTGTCCGCACAGGTGGCAGAATTGATTGCACTCACTCGTGCATGTACTTTAGCTAAGGGTAAGGGTGCAAATGTTTTTACTGACAATCAATATGCTTTTTCCACAGTGCGTGGGTTTGCACAGCAATGGGAAAACCAAGGTATGATTACATCAACTGGTAAACCCATAAATCATGCACAGCTCATATTGGATCTTTTAAACTCCATTCAATTACCTCAGTGTTTAACTATCTGCAAATGTGCAGCTCACACAAAACAGCAGGATGTTATTTCAAAAGGTAATGCAAAACATGTTGGAGGGATAGGTTCCTGACCCAGAGACTCCCCAGACTCTGGAATAGATTGCCCATACATGTCAAGCAGAGTGCCTCTTTGGACCTCTTCAAGAGGAACCTTGACAATTGGATGGGAGAAAGGAAATTCACCCCAGGGATCACGTCAGTCACCCTGCTAGACAGGGGTCCAGGAAAGTAAATAATGTGGGAAGAAATAGTCAGGGAATTGTTATGGCTAGGCTTGTATAGGCCCTAGGGCTGATAGCCTAGTACCAACCTATGAACCTATGAACCTATGAAGAGCTGACACTGCTGCAAAGCAAGCAGCTGCAGAAGCTTGTTTATACCTTGTAGAAGATTTAAAACCCTCTGAAAGTTTAAATTTGGACATGCTACAAACAATGCAATCATTGACCACACAGGTAGAAAAAAGGTGTTGGTTAAAACAGGGGGCTGTCTTCAGAGATGGTTTGTACATCTCAAAAGAAGGGAAACCAATATTACCTTCTAATCTTTTTCGATATGCAGCATTATTGAGCCATGGGCAATGCCATGTCCCAACAGGGGGAATGGTACAGATAGTGAATCAGGTGTTCACTGCATATGGATTTTCAAACTATAAAAAAATTTGTTTAGCATGTCAGATTTGCAATCAATATCATGCACAAGGAGCAGTGCAGCCCAGTCCCCACACCTCCATACCCATTTCACACCATTTGCATGGATTTTATAGAGTTAAATAAATGTGAAAATAAGAAGTAATGCCTTGTCATTATAGATATGTTCTCAAGGTGGGTGGAAGCTTTGCCAACCAGGAACCCGGATGCAGCTACAGTAGCAAAGGTTTTTATGAAATAAATTGTTCCTAGGTTTGGCATTCCGGAGAGAATATATAGTGACAACGGAACACACTTTGTAAACCAAACTATACAACAGCTAAGTAAGTTTTTTGGTATTTCTCTAAAAAATCACTGTGCTTATCATCCTCAGTCTGCAGGGTTGGTTGAAAGACATAATGGTATACTTAAAAGTAAACTGAGGAAACTAATGGCTGAAACTGGGAAAACCTGGCTGTACTGTTTACCCCTGGCACTGTTGATCATGAGAACAGTTCCCTCAGCAAAAGGGCTGACCCCATATGAGAAACTGTATGGGAGGGTGTATTGTACACCCCAATGGAAACCTCTCATGCCTTCAGACCAGGAAGCTGATCTTACATTAGCTGAATATATGAAGAAACTGTTAAATTCTAAACATCTGTTGCAGTCTAATTCTGTTTCAGGCTCCGAGCAGATGAAGGCACTGGAAATAACAGTAACTCCAGGAGACGGGGTGTGGATCAAGATCGTGAAGAGGAAGAACTGGGCATCACCGAAGTGGGAAGGTCCCTACCAGGTGCTTCTTTTGACACCGACTGCAGTCAAGATTGCAGAGGGAGCTTCGTGGATCCATCTGACACACTGCAAGTTAGTGAAGAAATTCAAATTGGGTAAAGATCTTACCTCTCCATCGGGACCCTAAGCACAAAAGTCTGGCTACAAAGGGAGGTCAGATCAATAGGAACTGATCCGTCTCAAACCCAGTGAAGCAATCATCGGTGCTAAGGTCCTATAGGGTAGAGAATAAGATAAAATACCCAGATTAAGCGACATGATTGCATCAAAGAAAGTTGAATTCCATCCTTTTGGGAAAACCAAAGAAAACAGAACACTGGAACGACAACCCTTTCCACAAAAATATTGTGTGGTAATCTCATTGACTGTTATTGGGGTCATTGTTTTTCTGCTATGGCTATTTCCCTTTCCGCCACATTTACTGAACCTAGCAAGTGTGCAGCGTGGCATCCTGCTTTCAACACATATCAGGCTATCAAGTACACATATGCAGATACCCTTAATGTCTCTAATTGTTGGATCTGTGCAGCTGTACCAACTGCACATGGAGGATTACCTTTAGTGGCATCTCCACTAAATGTTACCGAGACATGGACAAGCTTGTTGAGCAACACGGCTAATATTACGTCTGCAAATACGGTTGCCTTACAGCTGGCCTTCCGTCAAAATGGATCTGTGTGTTTTCAGAAACTTGATAAAACTAGGGTAGGATGGAGCCATTGCATCAAAACTGTGGTTTATAACTGCACTACATACAAGTCGGGTTGTGTGGCAAATTTCTCATCTAAAAGAAAACTTGTTAATAACTCTATAGTCAACTTTGCCCAGGAAATGGAAACTGTCTATTGGAAAATGTTCCAAGGACAGCAGGATTTCGGGGATCACTTCGAGTTTATCAACATCACCATTAAAGTGGAAGATTGTTATTTTGTGTATGGAAGAAAAGCATATAAATGTCTACCAAGAAAGTGGTCCGGAAGCTGCTTTTTGGGCTACCTAGTTCCAGCTATATGACACACGTTAACTTTACCTCAAGGGAAAATCCAAAATGTTCGAGAAGTGAAAAAACCTACTAATCCAGTAGGCCAAATTGATGCATCATGGATATATCACCATGATCTGGCTCATGTCAGTGACAAAGGACTGTCCCATATGGTTCTCGGTGATGATGTCATATCATGGGCCGGCATACTACCTCAGTACGGAGCGGTAAAATCGATTTGGGAACTGAGAAAGTTGTCCAAGCTGCTTGAGACATTGAGCAATGCAACCTTTTCCACCTTGGAAATGGTGACAGATGAACTGACCGCTATGAGAGCAGTAGTGCTTCAAAATCGTATGGCTCTCGATTTCACCCTGGCAGCGAAAGGAGGTACTTGCGCATTAATCCAAGAGGAATGCTGTTCGTTTATCCCCGACAATGAACACGAAATAGATAGCCATCTCAAAGTGATTCAGCAAGTATCTGCCTTAACCAAGCCAGGTCAAAATTCTTTAACAGACTTTTTCCAGAAATGATTTGGGGGCTGGGGCAGTGTCCTGATGAATCTGTTGATCGCCATTTGCATTGGAGCAGTGATATTGATATTCTGTGGATGCTGCTGCGTCCCCTGCATGCGTGGACAGGTAAAAAGCACTATAGATGCCTCAGTCTCAAAGACCTTGTACCAAGAAAGTACTGAATATGAAGAACTACTAAAATTGGAGGCGGAAGAATTGTTTACTTGAGCCTAAGCCGAATGACTCTCTGACTGCAAGGCCCTGGGTGGAAATGGTCAAGAGATGAAATGGACTTATTTTAGACTCATTAAACAATAAGAATAAAGTATTAAAAGGGGGGAAATGTTAGAGAAGTGTACAAATAGTATAGTGTACAATTCTGCACTTAAAGGGTTAAGAGTTAATACATTTATTCTATGTAAAATGTGTAAATACTGGTGGTCTCTGTAAAAGCTGCTGACGCCTAAAGTCTGTTGTTCTTGCTGTGGAATGTTGAGATAGGGGCCTCACACTAGCAACAGATAATTGTTGTGTTAGGAAGAGATAGTTACAGGACCATAACTCAGAAACTGGGTTTGACAGGGCAAGCCCTGTGGACAAGCTAAATTCTGAAAAATGTTTTTGTAAAAGTCAGCAATTAACTGATAAGCATCTGCTGTGTACGTGCAGAGAACTGTATATTGTACGTGCAAATAACTGTATAAAAACAGCAGGCTGAGCTATTGAAAATCAGACAAACCTTGTACCTACATGCTTTGTCTCCTTGTTGCAAGTAATAAAGAATGCCTTGCTGAACCTTACGTGAATTGATCTTTGAATTTTCTATAACAAGGATTTAATGCATTCTGCTGAACAAGTTGGAAAACATACTTTGCAATGTGGTTTTGATTCATTAGAGGCCACTTGCAGGGCTGCTGTTACTGGGTCTGTGCTCAGAAGGCATGCTTGGCTTAAGGAGCAATCTTTGCCTGATCATGTTAAAGCTAAATTGTTGGATGCTCCTTTAAATCAGGACCACCTGTTTGGCAACAAGGCTGAGGAAGTTCTTAAAAAGATGGAAAATAAAGCTAAATCTATGCAAACTGTTAAAGATTTTTTACGAGTTCAGCCTCCTAGATTTAGTAGGCACTGGCCTTCTAAGAATTGGTCCTTTCCAGCCCCTTCCAGGTCTTCTCAAGCCAAACCCAGACACAGCAAAAACCCCAGGTTTCAGTCCCAGGGGACACACAGAACTAAGCAGTGGGGGGCCTCCACTTCCAAATCTGGGAAAAATAAGACTCATAACTATGGTAAACTGTCTCAATGACTTATTTTTAAAAATTTCAAGCACTTATCAACTGACAGCCCCTTTGGGGGGAAATATTGCTCTTCATGCAAAGAATTGGGAACTCATTACCCAGGATGAATGGGTTTTAAATATAGTGTCCCAGGGATACAGCTTTCACTTCCACACATTGCCAACACCAAGTGGGTGGCAGGACCTACCCCCAAATCAGTGGGCAGAGGCCCAAAAACAAGTACTTTCTCTCTTAAGCATGGGGGCTATTCAAATGGTACCAGAAGAGAAAAAGGGACAAGGTTTCTACTCAAGACTTTTCCTGATACCCAGAAAAGACAATTCATGGCATCCTATCCTGGACCTGTCTACTCTAAACACCTTTTTGGAGATTCCAAAATTCAAAATGCTGACTCTTCACCAATTACTTCCTATGCTAGGCAAAGATGCTTGGTTGGCAACACTAGATTTAAAAGAAGCATACCTGCACATCCCAATCAGGGAATCTTGCAGAAGATACCTATGCTTCAAAGCAGGCTACACCTGATACCCTGTCAACAAATTATATTCCCGGGAGCAAGCTTGAATACAACTTCCCAGATGGCTTACCTCACGCCAGAAAAACAAATTCAGTTAACAACCTACTTCAAACAAGTGGCCACAAAAACCCTGCTATCTACAAGACAAATCCTGCAAGCCTTGGTGTTCATGGCCTCCTGCATTATTCTAATTCCATATGCAAGACTGCATATGAGGAAACTATAGTGGTATCTAAAAAGCCTATGGTGTCAACATTCTCAAGACCTAGAAACAATGATTCCTATCATGTCTTGCCTACACCTAGAGTTCCTTTGGTGGGCAGAGGCCTGCCACCAAAACAAGGGACTGCCTTTCACACCACCCCCTGCCACCCAAACCCTAACAACAGATGCATCAGACTATGCATGGAGGGCTCACCTGGCAGGGAAGTGCATTCAGGGCAAATGGAACCCAAATCAAATGCACCTGCATATCAATCAAAAAGAAATGTTAGCTGTACAGAATGCTCTGACAGCCCTCAAGGACCACATTCTTCCACAACACCACTGTTATGTGTTACATAAACAAGCAGGGGGGTACACATTCTTACCCCCTCTGCAGACTAGACATGGCATTGTGGAACACAGCCTTGAGCTACCAAGTGCACCTACAAGCTCAATTCCTGCCAGGAAAATTAAATAGACTGGCAGACGGACTAAGAAGAAACCTCATGGACCCACATGAGTGGAAACTGGAACCAAGGATTTTCAACATGTTGACAAGCAAATGGGAGAGCCCAGATATAGACCTGTTTGCCTCTCCCCAGAACTACCAATTGGACAAATTTTGCACAATGACTCCCCACAAACAAGCCTGGAAAGTGGATGGTCTGTCCTTCAGGTGGAAAAACCTATCAGTCTATGCCTTCCTCCCTCTGCCTCTGCTCTCCAAAGTACTACTAAAAATCAAACAGGACAAACCAAAGATGATTTTGATTACTCCAGACTGGCCGTGCCAACACTGGTACCCCTTCCTACACAGTGTGTCATGGTTATCTATATGGCACCTGCCTCAGACTCCTTCCCTGCTGTCTCAGCAGGCAAACCATATTCTGCACCCTCAGCTTCTAACACTGAACCTTGCAGCCTGGCTAATTACTTAATCTCCCCTTTACCATCCATCAGCAAACCTGTGATGGATATCATTTTAGAGGCAAGGAGGCCTAGTACTAGAAATTCATATGCTGAAAAATGGAAACGATTCTGTGCCTGGAACCAATCTCAAGGGATGAGCACAGCAGCGCCCAATTTACCTCAGATTTTACAATACTTAACTGAGATGCTTCACTAGGGCCTGTCTTTTTCCTCCATTAAAATTCACGCCTCAGCCATTTCAGCTCATTATAACACAGTACCTCCCCTCTTCTCTCATCCACTGATCAAGCAGTTCCTCAGAGGATCCAAAAATTTGAGACCACCCAGGAGAGCTCCAACCCCAGCTGGGACTTTAACTTTGTCTTGGAGAAACTCACTGTACCTCCTTTTGAACCATCTGCTACTGCAGACTTAACATTTCTTTCTTGAAAAACAGCTTTCCTTTTAGCAATCACTTCAGCTAGAAGGGTATCTGAATTACAGGCCCTTATGGCAGTGGAGCCTTTCATCATCTTTCTTGTGGACAAGGTGTCCTTCAGAACCAATACATCCTTCATGCCCAAGGTGGTATCCAGTGTGGCTCTTAATCAGTCCATTCATTTGCCAACCTTCTTTCTCAATCCACAGAATAAAGGGGAATGGACACTGCATTCCTTAGATGTGCACAGACAACTTAGATTGTACTTGGACAGGACTAAACCTCAAAGGAAATCTGAAGAACTGCTGGTGGCATTTGCTGCAGGGACAGAGGGGAAGGGTATTTCAAAGCCAACCATTTCTAAATGGATAAGCCATTGCATTAATTTCTGCTATAAGCACCATGGAAAACCTATCCCCCAGGGGATCAAACCTCACTCTACCAGGGCTGCATCTACCTCTACAGCCTTTCTTAGAGGCGTCCCTACCAGGGACATCCTAGAAGCTGCTACCTGGAGTTCTGTACATACTTTCACAAAGCATTATCATTTGCCAATTTTCTCTAAATCCAGAGCTGGCTTTGACACTTCAGTCTTGCAGGGCCCTATAGCTGGCCCTAATGCTATCTAAATTCCTCCTCCCAACCATAGCGTTTGGAATCTACCCAAATGTAATGACTGCAAGAGTGAAACATGAAGAACATAGTACAGTTGTGTGCACTTACCATAAATGTAGATGTTCAAGTGTATTCACTGTTGCAGTCCTGGTTACCCTCCCTCCAGCCCCCTAACTTCTTTTGGCTATACCTCTACTTTCCTTTACTATGCTTAAAAGCCTTTTTGGTGTATTTACTTTTTTGTTGGAGGTATATCTTTGTACTTTTATATTTAATTGCTTTCCATTAGAGGGGCACCTGACATCTGGGGCAAGAAAAACTGATGTAATAGCGTCGGCTGCATGTTTTATACTCCTGATGACCTGACGTTATGGAAGAAGGGACAGCAGCCAATGCAGAACCCAAGACTTTGTTAATCAGGCCGACTGTGGGCTACCTGCAAGCAGATAACCCAAATGTAATGACTGCAACAGTGAATACACTCAAACATCTACATTTATGGTAAGTGTACACAACTGTACTTTTTTGTTCTTGCCTGTAGATTGGTGCAGCTTTGGTTTGAGTCATTTTTACATGAGTGAACTCCATTTATAATGGTGTGTTTTTTCTAATGAAACATTAGCCTTTATTGTTTCAATGGTGCATGATTCTACATGACCTATGAATATTTCTATGCTTCCTTAAGACATCCGAAGCACACATATTTGGTTTGCTGCCATTAAACAAGTGCTTGGAAAAGTAAATACTATGGTTTACCTAACTGCATCAGCAAGACTTATTTTCTCCACACATGCAAGTACATGGACCTACAGGACAATTATATGCATCTCTTTTCCCCTTTTATCATTATTACTTTCTACCATGGCACATTCATGCCATTTACTTAGAAGATTAAAACATACATAAAAACTGTATAACACTAGTTTGAATGATTAAATGATTAGAATGGTTAAATAATTCAGGAAGATAATAGACTTATTATACTTAATATTTTAAATCATTACATAAATACTCACACAGTCTCTTATTAGCAAATTTTATTTGTTTCTTTTTTATGTTAGAAGTTAATAACCTAAGATTGGATATACTATACGTCTTAATGAAGCAAAAACCCTAATTGAAATTTAACTATATTTCAAGGGAGTGATGCTGTAGAGATTTGTTCACATATTACAGTAGTGTTTATTTCTGACTTTGTTTTTCAATATAAACATTAATTTGTGTTCAACAATTCTAAGAAATTTATATTGATGCCTACATGTTGTGTAATATTGATTGTCTACTTAACACAATTATTTGTTGTTCTTTCCAAATAAGGGTTATTACAGTTAGGTCTAGGGACTATGTTGAAAGAGTCAAGTGTATTATGCCTTTTTCAACTTGTACATCATTTACTAACTTCATCAACGACATGATTTTTTAAAATTCATTCGACTCCTTTACCAACTTATTGATTACTTATATACTGTTTTAATTAATTGGATTATGTACATCATTTTTCATTTTTGCTTGTTTTTTTTTAATTAGATGAGGACAATAGATTACTAGAATGTTAACAGAATCCAACAACTGAAAAAAGAAAAATGCTTTTCCACTTATTATACAAATCCTAGGCTGAAGTCACTCATCCGACCTCAGAGTAATGGAATCAAATTAACAAAAAAATGGTTAGGATTATTGCAGGGGTGGCAGCTGGTGGCTTCAAATCAAAGGGGGCTGCAGGAGACATTTGAATGGGTGCAACCAACTAGAAAGGGGAGGAGCTATGCTCAAAACCACAAAAACTGTAACTTTAATTAAATATGCTGCCCTGGATGTCAAACCGTTATTATGAGAGTCCAATCAAGACAAAATGAAGTGTAGAAGAAAAAAATATTTGAATGCATCGGCTGCACAACAGCTTACTTAATATCTAGATGGAAACAAAAAGGTTGTGAGGCATGAAAAAAATTACTTTTTAAATACATTACTGGATACCAGTCAAAATCAAGTATAAGAAAAACAAGCAGCACTCAACACAAACCACTTCTCCTTGCACTACAGTTCTAATTATAATTTTTATTCAGCTTTATTAAAGTAAAAAGTAACATGCTGAAAGTAGCAATCTCTGTGATACCCCCACTTGTAAAAATGTTTCTTATCCAAAAAAGACCTGCTGCCTGACAACAACTATCTATTTGTTTCATGGGGAAAACATGATCAAAGTAAAAAATGAAAAGCAAATAAGAAATAAGCTCAAGATACATTTCTTAAAGGATTACTGCAGTCAAGTGGTGTTTGAAAGACATGCGTAGGGCGTGCCTTCGTTGAAGGTTGGGTGTCAAGCTGGCACCTTGGCACTGTAAAAACCTACTGCCAATCATTAGCGGACCGGAGTTCAGCTGTGGCAACCCCTAACTGGGAAAAGCCGAAAGAAGAACAAACTATGGACCACACATGATAGATTGACATTCTGTTTAGTTTACAGGTAAAGCCTGCAAAGATGACTGCAAGTCTCCAACAAATGTAATGAGCTTCTTAAAATAATGTAATCCTGTCCTTTATTACAAATACTGTCATATGCATTTCAATATCCAAGGCTTATATGTTATCTAGTTATGTAAGTATTCTCTGCATGGCAACAACAGAAAGGCTTTCAATGTTGGCAATTCTTTAACAGTATGCTTATTAAATCTCACTTGCATCTTACAATCTCAGACAAGCTTACGTGATGGTCATTAAAGCATTGCTACTTAAACACAGAGCAACAGGCACTTTCTGAATAATAATAAGCATAAATCAACAGTATAAAATATGACAGAAACCAGAACATTCTGCAAAATCAAGGACAGATGAAAAGCCACTGTAGTACTTGTGTCTACTTTAGATGGGGGGGGGGGGGAATACTCTGCACATTTACACTGCATAACTGCTCCTTGCCTTGCTTGGACACATCCAGAGTCACTACATGGGGGAGTGGGGTACAACAAGTATGTCACAATTTGAAATGTCTCTGGCTGACTGTGATGGCCCTGACACATTTGTCATACCTCTCAACCTCAGAGCAAGAGATCTGGACAAAGCCATACATAGAAGTGGGACAAAGGCCCAAAAATAAGGACACTTTTTAAATATTGCACTTATAAACTTAGAAAGATAATAGAATAATCTTGCATTAGTATGAATTTTTTGAAGTGTATGAAATCTGAAACTCATGAAACTCAAATGTGTCATTATTTTCTAACATCAGTCTTTAATGATTTGCCACCAATTTGCCAAAAAAACACAATTTTATGAAAACTGGACCAAAAATGTGATGCAAAAATATAAAATAGCCGCACAATACAGCTGGGAACTTGTCAAAGAAGGGACACTTTTTTAATATTAGTACTGCTAACTTCAGCAGCTGACAAAAGAATCTACATGCATTTCTGAAATAAAAGAAATCTATAACTCTGATTATTACAGTTATTTATTAAATGAAAACCCTCCACGTTTTCTTCCAAAATTGCCATTTTGCGGAGGGATTATTAGGGGAAGAACAACATTTTGAGCCAAAATCGGGGACAGTTGAGAGGTTTGGATATGCCTAATTCTATAAAGCAATTTATTTGCATGTATCTCTCAACCTGTTAATGTAGGAAATCTGGACAAGGCCAAATATATTGGGGGAACATATAAACAGTACTAAAAATTGTTCTTGTATAAACTGAGACAGTTGATAAAATAATAGGGCTTGCTTTAGCATGCATTTTTCTGAAGGTTATGAAGTCTGAAACTCAGTGTCTGTCATTATTTAGTGACTTAATTTCTAAATGATTTGCCAGAAAACCACAAATTTTATGAGGAACAAACCAAAAATAAGAAGCAAAAATCTATTCATTTTGTGAAAATCTGGACAGTTGAGAAGTATAGTTCAGCCAGGACTGTCTTTGAGTTTGCTGCCCTTCCCCCTCACAAAATCATGGTTGAATGGGGCCTCCCCCCCCCTGCAGCCATTCCAATGAACCATTACTTGGCTAGTTCACCCCATTTACCATAAACACTAATGCGCATACTGCTTTACTTCTACAATGATTTGGACTTCATTTGAAAGTTTTATTTTTCATTTTCCAGCACAAACACTAAGACATCTGCTAAACAAAGCAATGCAGTCTCACAATGAAAACAGACTTAGCATTAAAAATTCTCTGCCCTTGAAACTCACATTCATTGAAACAACATTGAAACCCACATTCAAAGAAAATACATTTGGCTAGTGGCAGATAAAGATTAACTTTGGGCTATTTTCAAATGATAGGCCCTTTGCACATAAAACATACATGTGTTCTGTGATGCACCTTCCTGATTGCATTAAATTATATTACTTGTATAATACAGTACAGTTATTAGAAGGTGTTTTAAATTTATAGTTTTGAACATTTTCCAGTAAACAATGAAACAAAATGCATACACCAATAATGACAATATTGCCCAAATGAGAACATTTCCATTAAAAAAGTCTACTCAGACTTCAACAATCCACCAGCATCAGTAAATATGCACAATCTCTGCAGAAGTAAAAGTCATCTAAATAATTCCACATTAAAAATATCAGTAACTAATGAAGATGTTGCTGCTAGCAAACAACTTTATATTTCATTGTTTCATCTACAAATAAAGTGCCTGTTACCCTTGAGGAATAAAGTGCCTATATTACATTAAAAAATGATAAGCTAGTAATATTGCATTAGGGAATGGATGGCAAATAACGGACGGGTTCATAGTTACTAGGTATCTTTGCTAAAGAGGACATTCTCAAGATGGCAGCATCCAGCCCGTTTACAACACAGTACAATATCAGCAATGCATCTACATACTGTGGGAGTAGAACCCACAACCTTCTGCATCAAAAGCAAGTATACTACCTGTTGTGCTATTGGGTCTATATTAGAAGTCCAAAGATGCATTCTTTAGAATGCGTCTTGGTCAAACTTAAAAGGCTGAAAACAAAAAATATCGAAGCGGCTGTTAAGCGAATTCTTTCCCTTGGAAAGAATTTGCTTAGCCGCTTTGGTACTTTGCCATTTTTAGCACTGTAGTGCAGTCTTGGAGTTAGTATATTTAAGTAGGGGAGTGTGTGGGGCAAAGCCCCCCACTTAATGTAATGTTTGAAATTGTTTGTTTATTTATTTATTTATTTTTTGTTGGAACAGCGATTAAATCGCTGTTCTGACACTTCGACATTGTAAGCTTTCGCACACGTAGGGTCGATTAATCACTGT